>NW_023502187.1:0-143123 GCF_013396075.1 Fusarium subglutinans
TAAGACCTTTATATAAAATTAGGTCTTAACACTATTAAACTATTACCTATATATTTACTAATAGCTTATTCCTTAAAAAAGTTATATTAATTACTTAGTAAAAAAAAGGGGTATTATTTACCTTAAAGAAATAGAAGAAATTTAATATAGCTATAAAGCTACTTAGAGAAAATTAAGCTTAGATTATATTTATATTTAATATATAAAAGGCAATTTACTAAGAAGGACTTTTTATAGGTATAGTATATAGCTATTAGAATTATTAAGAAATACTAATATATAAAAAAAGCTTAACCTAAAGAAAGTTTTATAATAATATATATATTAGTGTAATTAGGGCTAAGAAGAAGGTTTAGGGCAATTAGAAGGTAGTAATAGAGTTGAGTTTATAAGTTAGTCACAAGGTTAGAAAATACACTTCGGTTTTAACACAATAATCGCTAGCAAACAGTCCGTCCACTTGGTATCCAGGGATATCATTATCCGTAATCATCTCCTTAATCTCAAGAGAACTGGCGTCTTGGCGTGAATTAAATCCAACCTCGTGGATCAGCAAAAAGAGATACAATGAGCCGAAGGGAAATAAGGATATTTCCTACTCAAGTTAAAGCAGTTTAGTTGGTGAACTGTCTAATATTCTCGTCCAACCAGAATACAAGAGTTTTCCGAGAGGCTCGGAATACTTCTCCGCATATCACATCCTTAGCAAGGCGCTAGAGCACGACTACTCGATCGGGAAATAAGAAACTGATGAAGCCATGGATTGTCGGGAATTACACCTCCAGCCAAATAATTATATAGGAATGCATCAAGAGGCTCGATAATGCCGTGCAACAAGATACTCAGAGGACAAAGCCCAGCAGATAATATTCTGAATTCTTGAGCCAATTTCTCATTGACAAACATCAATCGCCAATATGGTTGCTTCACAATATCCCGTCCGCCCTGCACTTCGTCACGATGAAGAAGAAATCACCGGCTACGTAGAGCCATGGGTAGTTTCCCCCGGCGAAACAGCCCATGCCAAGGTATCCAAGCCTCATTCCCTTCCCTGTAACCTCCCATTAACCATCCAAGATCTCCTCTACAAAGCCCAAGCTCAAATACCGGCTCGTCAGACTCCTCCAAGGCCTCGACATGCCCCATGCCCCAGCCCCCGCCAAAGAAGTTATCGAGCACGGTCCTAAAGGCGAGCTGAACGGCCGTTTCCAAGCGTCGCATCCTGGTTCTTACGCTGTTGTTGATGCATGGAGAAGAGAACCTTTGTTGGGCAAGTCTGAAGGCGTTGAGATTGACTTTTGTGTTCAGCCTTGGATGCTTAATGCTCCTCATCCCCAGGCTATTTTGTCCAACCTTAACGCTATCAAGAGCGCTGGTATAGCTATTCTTCTTGATCGCGATAATCAGCTGGTTGTGTGGATTGGTACCTCCAATGGTGTTGAGGAAAGGAAGATCCCTTCTTCAGCCCGTGAACGTCGATGGTTCCATGTTTGCATCACTCTCAGGGCGAAGGAGTTTCAGTTGCAGCTCACTCACATTGCTTCTGGAAACGAAACTGCTCCTTCGTCTACCACCGTTCAAACATCTCTTTCCAGCACTCCTCGTCTTGACTCTGGTAGTCCTATGTACTTTGCAGCTACTACGGCAGCCAGCCCAACATCTACTTCGCAACCCCCAGTGCACTTCTTCAACGGCCGCATCGAAGCTCCCCGCTTCAAGGCCCTGGGTCGAAAGAACTGGGACATCGCGCGGTACGACTTCTCTGTTGGGATCGATACAGATGAGATCTTTGATGTCTCTGGCTCTGGGCTCGATGGCGTTCTTGTCAATGCGCCAACGCGAGCTATTCGCGGACATGACTGGGATCACAAGCTCATTGGCCTCGGCTGGAAGGAGGCAACGTATGGTTTCGGTGCTATTCACTTTCACGACGATGATCTTGATGACGCAGCGTGGGATACTGATTTTGAGTTCACCGTCCCCGGTGATCTGCGCTCAGGCGCTTATGCGATCGAAGTTCAAGATACAGAGTCAGATCTCAAAGATGCAATTGTCTTCTTCGTCCGTCCGAAGGAAGTCCGACCGCAAGCCAAGATTGCTTTTGTATTTTCGACGTTTACGTACCTCGCGTATGCGAATGAACATATGTATGACGAGACCAAGTCAACACATATCTCATTCCCCGAAGGTGTCCAGCTCGTAGCGTCTGACAATTATTACAAGATGGTGCGACGCCATGATCTTGGTCTGGCTATCTACCATCTTCACAGCGATGGCTCAGGCGTGGTGTACAGTACCACTAAACGACCGATTCTGAATGTGCGGCCGGATTATATCCACTGGGGCTTTCAGCGACCGCGAGAGTTCTCAGCGGATCTGTTGATGGTTGGATTTCTTGAGAAACATTTCGGTGACAGTTACGACATTCTCACAGACCACGACCTTCATCTCCGCGGTCGTGCTGCATTGTCTCAATACGATGTCGTCATTTCTGGCTCGCATCCTGAATATCCTTCTGCAGAGTCTCTTGATGCTTACGAGGGACATGCCAAGAATGGAGGATCACTCATTTATGCCGGTGGCAACGGATTCTATGTAAGTAACCAATCATACAACTGTTACAAAGCTGACGTTCTTTTAGTGGAAATCAGTTACGGACCCCAAGCGACCTCATCGAATGGAAGTCCGACGCGCTGATGTCGGTGCCCGAACCCATGAGAACCCCCCAGGCGAGCGCCATCATGCACTAAATGGCCAACTCGGTGGTCTCTGGCGCTCAATCGGTCGCCCGCCCAACGAGCTCTGGGGCATCGGCAGCTGTGCTTCGGGTAAAGGACCCGGTCGACCATTCGTTCCAACCGACGAAGCCCTCAACAACCCTTCACTGGAGTGGCTCTGGAAAGGTCTTAACGAAGAGTCCCGAAAGCTCCTTGGAACAAAGGGCCTTGCTGGGGGCGCAAGTGGCGATGAGCTCGATCGTCTTGATGTCGCGATTGGGAGCCCGGCTAATGCCATTTTACTTGCTCGAAGTGAGCGACATGATGACCATTTCATGCTGTTCAATGAGGAGCTCATCTTTCCCATGATCGGGACCCTTGGCTCTACGTCGCCTCTTGTGAGGAGCGACATGGTATACTACGAGACGAATGGAGGTGGTTCCGTTTTCAGTATTGGTAGTATTAACTGGAATAACTCTCTGGCTTGGGATGGGTATCAGAACGATGTTGCGCATGTGACTGAGAATGTCATCCGAGAGTTCCTCTCCCGTGGGAAGAAGAATGCATCAGCGTGAGAAAAATGAAGTGAAACCGGAAGGTCAAAAGCAAGAATAGATTTGTTTACTTCAAGCTCAAATACATATATCTATACAAACTCCTAAATCTATCCATCTATCTAACACAATTTTCGTATTTACCTTTCCACCACTCAAAGGCTTTCCCTCCTTAGTTCATCTCACTCAACCCCGCTGTCACTATGGATAACAGCCTTCTCTGCATCTTTCCCACTCGCCATCTCCTCGGAGTAAGACTCATCCTTCTTCTCGCGGCTGACATACCCAGGCGGTGTCCACTTCGCACTCTCCCGTGCCTTGAGGTCAGGCAGACAGTACATCATATCGATATGCTCGAGACTAAGAGTCTTTGACTCGTATAGGAAGAAGTATACGATGACGGTGCCAATCAGATTCATCCCGGCAAACACGTAGCCAAAAGCGTAAGAGATACCGGCGTCAGCGAAAGGAGTCAGAAAGCCGATGAGGACTGATGCATGTCAGCACTAGCACCCTTGATTTGTGATACGGCACTTACAATTTGCAAGCCAGTTGCTTGCCGTAGCCAAAGAAGCCTGTTTGGCACGAGTGCGCAAAGGAAATACTTCCCCAACAACGACCCAGCCGAGTGGTCCCCAGCTGACAGCGAAGGAGGCGATGAACATGCAAGCAGAAACAATCATGACGATACCACTGGTGCTGCTGTCCTCAGGATCTATAGCAGTTCCGACGGACGCAAAGATCAGAAGCCAAGCAGTCTGCCACAAGCCTCCGATGATGAGGGGCCAGCGACGACCGAACCTTTCTGCGGAGTAGATGCCGAAGAAGGTCATTCCGACGTTGATGGCGCCGAGGATTAGTTGGACGAGGATAGGGTCGTCAATGCCGGCAGACTCAAAGATGGTGGCTCCGTAGTACTGATCTCCCATTAGGTTTTGTCGCAGAATGGCAGTGGTTGACTTACGAAGAAGTAGTTGGCGCCGGTCCACTGCTGGAAGAACTGAACAGCCATTCCAAGGAGCGTTCGGTACAGCACCTTCGGTCCCTTATTGCGCACACCGAAACATTCCAACCAATTACCCTGCCCAACCTTTCGTTCCTCCTCAAGCAAAACTCTCATCTCCTGAATATTATCCTCGACAATTGGATTCTTCACATCACTCATCATCCCTCTCAATCTCGCCAACGACGCCCTCACACCATCCCAATCCTCCCTCATGGCAAGCCATCTCGGCGACTCAGGACAAGCCAAGACCCCAAGACCAAGAGGAATCGAGAAAGCCATCTCAATAGCTATAACTATTCTCCACGACGCATCACTATCTTCAATCTCACGCACGCCGTAGTTGACGATATTGGAGATGAGAATGCCGAAGCAGATCATAAGTTGATATGACGACACAACAGCGCCGCGGAGTTCTCGCGGTGCACACTCGCTCTGGAACATAGGGATGCCGATGGACAGGGCTCCGACACCGAGACCCGCGATGAGACGGCCTATCATCATGTGGACCCATGAGTACATGGCTGTAATCTGGATGACGTTGCCGAGGAGGAAGATGACGACGAAGATGGTGAGACTCCATCTTCTACCGTACCAATCTGCAGTGCTGGGTCGTTATGTTAATAGACAGACTGACAGTTACTTCAATCGAGATGGGAAACTTACTAGGATCCTGACAAGGCTCCAATGAGACATCCGATGCTCATGAGAGACACAAGGATACCTTGGATAGCGGGGACCCAGTATTTAGTGCCGTCATCGTCTGTTTGAGCGAAACGATCCACGTAGTCTCTGAATAGAAGCATAGCCGAGATTTGGCCTGTTTCACGTCAGACTCAGTCATTTCAAAGGTTTGAATATCGCTGACCAGTATCATAGCCAAACAGAAAGCCTCCAAGAGAGGTGATAAGAGCCAAGACCAGAGCCTCGGCTCCGCAGGCTGCCCCGTTGACAGTGAAAGATCTGGTTATGGGTCAGCTCTACTTTACTACCGCGAAGCTATAGGAGATGAGAAGCATACTTATTCCCAAACATATTTTCAATGTATTGTAACCCCCAAATGATTTGATCTGCTCTTCTCCTTCAACGCGGCCTCAATCATCTATTTATTGGCTCCATGTCCAATGGATCCTCCAAAAAGGAGTCCTGACTACAAGTCCCATGAGGGTTTCCGAAACCACGACAACGCGATACTCAAACCTTCCAATTCTGCGTAGCGGATCACCGTTATCCTATCGGGGAACAAGGCTAAATAGAACAACCTTCACCTTTTACCCGTCAAGGTGAGGCTCCCCGGATATAACCAAAGGGCCGAATCCAAGGGGTTTAGAGTACTGGGCCGAAGAGCGCCGGACCGGTGAGCATGGTTTATCCTGGCGGGTGATGTTTATTCTCCGTGGGATGTGTTTTTCTGTGGGGAAATCACGTCGTGGGGTCACCGCTGGACTTCCCCATGATAGGAGAAATGGGGTTGTGGGATGGAGAAAAGGTAGGGTGATTCAGAAAAGACCATGGTTTCTCGCTGCTGCCTGCACCGCTTGTTTGTTGTTACTCTACAAAACTTCCGCTGCGACATACAGAATATTTTTTGCAATCATCTGAGGCTCAGAATGGCACCTGAGTTGTACGAAATTTACAAATGAAAACGTCAGCACAGACGAAACCCGCGGCAGGGAGGCCGGTCTTGGCGTCCATCAGCTCGGGAATGAACAGGTATCAGCATCACCTGACTTCGGCAAAGATGCTGGAAGGCATGGGACTTGCGGAGATTTATTTAAGTATTATGCTTGAAGTTAAATGACTCAGTTAAATTGTCGCGTCACGTTTTTACAACGCAACGTTCCATTACCCATTGAGCAATCGCTGCGCTACACTCTTTCGGAAGATTTGGTTTGCGTGGCATGATGGTGCGAATAGCTGTCTCCAAACTGTTCCTCTGTACCACGGAGCAGTTTGTGTAATTGAGCATTGTCCAATTTTGAGATTGGCAATGAATAGTTTGCAATAAATGCCTCAATTAGTCTGAAAGCTTGGTGATCATGCAATGTCTCCGCTACATCCATAACCAACAAACGAGACACCGAGCATGCCCGTCTCAACTAAAGACTGTTAATAATGGTAGCATCAGCGATTTGGGACATGTACATAACTTGGACAGTTAGAAAAAAAGGATTCTAAGATCCCAAAGAGTAGCCAGCATAGTTTCACCATCGTCCTGCCTTTTGATGGCCCTATACAGAAGTAAATTGAGGAAATTGACATATTATCAAGCTCTAGGTTAGGCGAACTAGGCCCGACACGCAAGTCGCAGGTCTTGCGTTGATTGGATGGACGATACTCCACTTCAGCATCACTGACATCCACTTCAAATTTCGAACGGCTTTTTGGTTGGACAGACTATAAATAGAGTCAGCTCGGAGCTGAACGGCCCGGCCCCGATCCAGGAAATAACCAGAAATGGAAGCCAGGCAGCCAGGGCATGACCCAACAGCTCGGAAATAAACAACACGTAGAGCAGTGTCATTGAATCAACACCAGCCACCAAACCTTGATTATGTTTTCCTCTAGAAGTCCAAGGACAACATTTCGGATGTTGCTCGTCGTGGCACATGAACAAACTTGCAGTGCCTCGTTTGTTAAGCCTCACGTTTGCGAAAGCTTACTTCATGTGCGCCAGCTACGATGACAGCTCTAGGCATCCACGCCTCCATTCGAGTTGCCCATGAAACTTGATTCTCGCTCTCCAGCTTCTGGCGCAGTCTCAACTTTCCATCATCATCTCATTTCAAAATGTCAGAATATCGAGAAATCCCAAAATTCATCGTCGATCTATCCCTACCTCCCGAGACCCGCTACGATCATGTCGTTCCGCACTTCAAGACCGCTGTGGACTCGTGCGATTTACCCTCCCTGTTCTACGCCCTCCTCGATGAACCCGTTGGCAAATTTGCCGGAAAAATGATAGCTGCGATCTCGCCGCTGCTCATGCGACGCGTTCATTCAGATGAGGAAAATGCGGAATTGGTCGGTATCTCGAAAGCGATTGGCATTCCCATGCACATCCTCGTCGCCTTCAACGTTCTCTTGGACCTTTTGCTGGGATGCACGAGCGGCGGGGTCAGAACAATCAATCCAGATTCTGGTGGGAACGCGACGCGGATGCTTCATTTTCGGACTCTCGACTGGGCCATGCATCAGTTACGAAATATCATCGTCGAACTCGACTTTGTTCGTATGCCCGCAGGTCCGGTCATTGCCACAACGGTTGGGTATCTTGGGTACATTGGCGTTCTGACGGGAGTGCGAAAAGGCATGAGTTTGAGTTTAAACTTCAGACCGCACCACGCCAAAGAGACTCTTCGGCAACGACTGTCCTATAGATACAACCAGGCGATGGTGGTTCTTGGGCAGCGGCAGTCGATATCAAGCAGTCTGAGAGAAATTGTACTTGGTGACTCTACGATATCGGAGAAACAGTCTGATGAAACACACGAGACGGACGAAATCAGCCCCGATTTGCAGGACGAATATGTACAACAAGTCCTTACAAAACTCTCGACATCCAGTCCAACCGCCGCATATCTCATCCTCTGCCAACCAGACCGCGTCTTCATCATCGAGAAAGACAACCACAGCGCATCAATCCGCGAATCCGACACGTTCCTTGCTGCCTATAACCACGACGCCAAAGACGAAGACAACCCCGCGCATCTCCAACAAGCTGCGGAGGAGCTTGAAGAAGGCAAAGATCCAACGGGCATGGCAGACTTGGTGGCGTTTTCACTTGAGAGAAAGCAGGACTTGGATGAGTTATGGAGGAAATGTGTTCGGGCTTGTAGAAGAAGGTACAAGCTGCGGAATGACGTTGTGACGAAGGAGGATGTGGTCAAGTTTTTGCAGAATGATATGATTAGGAATGGGGAGACGCATTATGCTGTCATCATGGATCCCAAGGAGGAGAAGGTCACATGGCGGAGGGCGTATGAGTATGTTAGTGAGAGTGAAGGCGAGAGTACGGAGGACAGTTAATGCTTTCAGGATGGACAAGTGTACTATGGTCAGTCAGGGATTTCGTATGAGCAACGCTCAAAGGGCATGGAAGCTGATATGGTAGCTTTGACTATTAATCTTGTATACGACACTCGGGTCAGTTAATGAGTTGTGCTGTTCCTAGACATATCGCGATCAAGACATTTAGACCAGGAGAAATTACGACATCACTCTCAATGTGACCCTATTAGCCTTTGTCAGTGAATACTGAATACGGAGCACAGGGCTTAGCCTTACATGGATCTGAAAAGGAGAATGTAAGCCGCATTGAAACAGTAAGCCAATAGGACAGAGGTTTAAACGAACAGACCAATAAAAAAGAGAAATTGAACAGGCCATCATATGTAAGCGAAGTGGACCATCCAATCATAGAAGTCATCCGGAATAAAAAGAGCTCGGCATCTGATAAATGATCTACAGAGGACATCTTGGAAAAGTCCGAATGCGACCGCATGCTGCTTCATTCTCTAAAGAACACGGTTCGGGCACGCAGGACAAAATCTGATGTCAGCAGAAATGTGGTCATTCCAGTTTGTTGCATACAACTTCCTATTCTGTGTAGGATAGACCACGAATGGAATAACTTGCGAAGACGAAAACGGTCGGTATCTTACTGGATTCAGGTTCGACCTTGGCATGGTCAACATTGGAGGTAGCCTGCGATGCAGGGATTGACGACGGCAGGTCGTAGCACCTAGCGGAAAACATTATCCAGTTCATGTCAGCTTGTTCGACGCCCTTCAGCTGGCGCAACTGCCGACCGTAGATCATATCCAGTAGTGTTGACCTATGCCTAACTAGAACTTCAGGATATACCAGCTTTGCAACACTATAGGCCTATATGGTTTTGGAACTTCAGAATTATGCAAATTATGAACGCGTTGGTAGTAGTGCGTTTACGAGATGAACATGTGAGTACTCAACCTCGCACGTTTGTGGAGTGACGTAGCAACGATCCTTCTTGAAAGTATCGTCGTTGCCGTTTAGTAATCGTTTAGGTGCTCAGTCACCACTGTCAGCCCAACGGCAGGGTGACTTCATGGTCTGTGCAGTCTTGACAAAAGGACTGGCCGCTTGGACTCAAACCCCCTGACTTTAGCATCACGGCCAGATGATTCGCCAATGGTAGGCTTCAAGACCCGCCATAGGCATTTTCTGACAGTATCTGACATGTAGACGTGGGTAACTGCCGCGGGGGCTGAGTTTCAGCCCTATCATAGCTCAGCTAGGCACGATGTATACACCCTAGGCACTTGATGATGATCAACAAAAAGTCCCAGAGAATTGACGATATCTTTTCCCGAGGTGACCGTACCCACGATGATGCATGGGAAGGAATGAACTTAATGCGGGAACGAGATGAGAACCTTTTGTGGGAATCGCCGAAAGAAAGACGCTCAAAATGAGTTGACAAGGGAGTTGAATGAAGATAAAAAGGCCATGTCGCCCTGCTCAAAAAGTCCTTCATCACCATTCCCTCTACCAAATCAACAACAATCTCAACACAACCCACCTCTCCCTTAAGATGAAGACCTCTACCATCCTCACTGCTCTCGGCAGCATCCTCGCCTTCAACGCCCAAGCCGTCAACGCGGGATGCTACTCCGGCGGCGACCCCTGGCCCAACAAAGACCAAGCAGCCCAGTTCGTCTGGGACGCCTGCTACGGTTCCCAGGGCATGTTCTCTGGACAGTTCAGCCCCGGGCAGACCAAGTCCATGTGTCCCCAAAGCGGCAAGCTCGGTCTTCTCTTTGAAGTCCAGAATCAGTGGGACCAGACGCTTGATCTTGGCAATGATGACTGCTACACGCGTCTTAAGAACGAGATCTATGGCTGTGACCGTGGTGGAGAGTCTACTGTTTCTAAGTGGCGTTTCCGGTCAGTTTGTATGAGTGTAGAGAGTTGAGTTGCTAACTGTGGCAGTGCTGATCCTGGTAACTGTTAAATGTGGAGGGCATTTGTGCCTAGGACCCCGGATAGGAGGAAGTGGAGATTCAGAAGAAGGAAGACCAAGTTGGAGGATTTCATTTCCATGTCACTCATTTCAAAAGATAACATTACTTCTGTTGTTGTAAACAGTATTAGTCGCTCATTTCAGGTAGAACAAGAAAAAAGCCCAAGGCTTTCAAGGAGTTTATGGGTAGTCATCACATGTTTTGCTGTATTGGTATCTCGAAGCCCTATATCTATGAAACATTAAAAACAACATATCGAAAAGCCAAGTCTCATTAATTCCAACTTGTATCCCTCCAAGGTCTATAACCAACCGTTGGGTGTAAGAGTCCCATGGCTTATGGATCAAGCGTTCTGAAGCTGCGCCTCTTCATCCACATCTGGACCGCACGCTGCATCTGTTCCGTCAAGCCGTATGTCAAAGCGTTGACGAGCCCTATGAACTGCGTTGAAGCTTGGAGACCAGTGAGCCACTTTGGTGACGTGCCGACCGACTCAGCTAAGCGATTCCCCATGCCCGGCAGCCATAGGATGATATATGCAATTGGGTATCCGTTCAAAAGAAGCATTCTCCTCAGGTTCGGTGACTTTGGTACGCGATGGTTCGGTCCGTTGCCAATCGAGACATTTTGCGTATTGTTGGTTCCGTGGTCTTCAGCAGTGGGCGGATCTGGTTCAGGGATGGCAGAAGCTTCCCACTGGACCTTTCCACCAGGTGATGCATCGTCTCCTTCGCTCTGGTCTCCCTTCGCTATGCCTGTCGACTCAAGTTCATACGAAGCCTCCGCCGTGGTAGTCACCCATATCCGCTGCGTGTCCGACTGCTCGGCGTTTTCTCGATCGATTCTCGACTGTGCATTCGTGGTGTATCCTTTCGTGGTAGAGGAAGAGAGACCGTATTTGACGAAACTGAAGAGTCGTCGGAGTTTGATGTATATGTAGGTGTAGATAGCCACTGTTGCAAGGAAGATGGCGATGCGCCAACCGTGAGTAAGGCCATAGCGGAGACCTAGATGCTGCGTCTGGATCCAGCACCAGTTCCCGCTCACCGGGCCGTAGACATGGAGACCGAGTCCGACGAAGCCTGGAAGAAATTCAGCATAGTTGCAGGCCCTTGAGTTTCCGTAACTTACTGGTGATTGTGCCAGGAATCCAAGGTACAAGGCAGACAATTGCCGTCATTAGCCTCGACGAGTCGTCAAGAATCTGTTGTCGCTGAACTGCGAGCAGTACCGAAACAGAGATGATAAGAATGTTGAAGTCGATCGCCTGTACTGAGAATTGACCAACCCAAGCATTGGCGACGCAACCAGTACTCGGGGACGCTTTCGGATCCGCGTAGCCATCCTTGATGGCGAGAATACCAGATACTGTATTGTTGAGACTGTTGATGAAGTCTTGGTCATCGAGTTAGGCTGATATCGGTGTCTGATGGGATTGATTGACCTACCTGCAACGAGGAGGTTCACAATCAACGCATGGCGGAAATGCCGTCGTGGCGGAGGAACAATAACATGAAGACACAGCGCGAAAAAGCTCGCTACACAGGATAGCAGCGATCCAATTAATGTAGGAATTGAAATCGAAAGGTTGGCTGGAATAGTGGCCATTATGGCTGACGTCGTTGATGAAGAAGGTAAGACATTTGCTTCCCTCCCAAAATAATGCGAGACATGTTCAGCTGAAGAGTTTTACACGGCATTGTTATAAAGCATCTGAAAGGGGGCCTGAGCTAAGACTAGACCAAGCTTGGAATGTCAGAATCGATGAAACTGCGCCAAAACGTCACATCACAAGTATCACCTTCCGCATTTTCTCTCCCCATGACAGAATTATTGCCGTTGGCCGAGTTTGACACTCTCTGCTAAAGAGATCGGCAGAAAGTAATTGATGAAACAGGAAGCTCTTCCAGGGGTTTAGGGGAACATGATTGGTGGCTTGTTTTAGCTGTTGGAGAAACCCCTGTTGATAATCGCAATAGCGCCAGCGGACGTCGGACTCTCCGCTGTTCAGGGGCGGAGAATAGAGTTTGCAGTTATTGATTCTGTGACTTACGCGTCCAATAAGGGCTGTAGGTCCGTAGGGCCAAGGTTAAAGTGAAGCGATGATAGTCGGGCCACGAGGTCTAGAAAAGAGTGGTTCGATGGCTTACCCGTCGGTCTAAATCATACCGCCACCAAGACTATTACCTGAAAAGTCTCTGGAGCGCCGACGATTACCGCTTTTGAATCCCCTCACGAACACTTGCTGGGGTCTGCTGCTGCCAAGAACAATGGTGCTTCATTATCTGCACCGCTAGGCTGGGGTTGTTACTCGTAGCTTTGACGTTGTCGTTCCGAGATAAGGAGCCGCATGGACAGTACGGAGTAGATGCTCTAGCTTAAAACTTTACTCAAGATAACCATAAGGCGGGTAAACTAACTCCGACTAAAGATACGCGTACTTCTGTCAATGGCTTTGACAGTTACCCCAGTTCTTCAGGTGGACTAACCATGTATAGAAAACATTGCGAGAGCATCAAAGTTTATGCTGCAGTTAAAAAACAGGTTCTAAGACTTCTCGACATTCCCTAAACCACTGGGGTTTTGCTTGATCTGCCCTCATGACTCAATGCTAAACAGTCTGCATGGTTGTGAAACAGGGTCCACCATAGTTGCGTCACGTTGCATCAAGGGTAACTACCGGCATGTCGGCGAGGATACTATCAGCTGCGATATATGGAAACCGGGGCAGGTTTGTGCTACATCTTTTCAAACCCTAATTGGTCAGAAAGGTGTCGGACACAGCGATCGATCTATCGACTTGGCTCGCTCCAAATCATCTCCAGGTCCCACTATACCGCTCGATCGTGCTTTGACAAAGTCTATCTTATGCCGGCAGATACAAAGTTAGACTAATGATCGGATAATATCCCGTTTCTGGCTACTTTTCAGCTCGCCATGGGGGCCAGTTTAGGGTTGTAAGTGACTGAACTTCCGGGCAATAGGGACTATATCTACTGACATGGTCTGAGACCAACTCTATTGCCCATGTTAACTTTGTATCTGAAATTAAAAGGACTATTAGTATAGGTTGTGATGTTGAGGCCATTCGCTAATTGGTTATTGAAGTTTCGAGGCCTCTGAAGTCACAGCATGAGACGGGGACAAAGTCCTGGTGGTTTGAAAGATGATACGGACTTGCTGGAACACATGTGAATCATGCGGTATCTGAATCTGATTTCTCTTAGAAAAAGTTATAAAAATAATGGGCTAGTTATCAGCCATGCTCAACCTGTTCAAAGTTCTGCAGATTTGTTGTTTGTAATTGAAACGGGTTGCTGAGAACTGATTTCTAAGTTTCACGCAAGATCTTCGAAACGTCAACGAGAATACAGTAAAAAGTTAGGCGGACAACGTCTTAACCCGAGTAGGCTGTTCACTGTAAGCAGCGCAAAAGATTGTCACCCCAGACTGTTCATATATTCTGGCTTGGACACGTAAAGTAATCTGACCATCCCCGGAAAGGCTCGGACAACAAATGCAAAGTAAACAGGACATTGGACTTGAGCGCATGACCTCGCTGCCGCCTCAGGTAGTCGGAACAGTTGGCATCCGAATAGCCTTCAGCGATAATCAATTGTCTGTGATGATCCAAGCTATTAAATACCTTCCGTGCGCAAGTCCTGTAATAAGAAGTCGTCAGAGCTACTCGGCCTTTCTTCTCCAACAAATTGTCTACCCCTATGACACCACCAAATCGAATGCTCAAGGTACACTGACTTGTTGCACCCTTTCTCCGAGTTACCCTGTACTGCTACAGTGAACAGGATGCACGAGCGTTGCCTGAGTCAGTAGTAAGGAATAAAGAACGCGTGGTTTGGCTTCTGTGTACGTCGGAGAATAAAGTTAAACTATTATTTTAGTATTTTATTTTATTAATAAAGTCACAGGCTCTATGTTTTAAAAATAAGAAAATGAGAAAGAGGAAACTAGACGCTTAGAAGGAAAAAAACAAAAATAATATATATAACTTATTCCTTGTAAAATATTTAGTTATAAAGGCTTATTAAGCTAAGTAAAGAAATAAATAGTTAAAGATTATAAATAATAATAAAAAGATTTCCTGTAGACTTCTTACTATTTATTACTTTATGCTAGTTATTTACATTCAGGAGTAATATATAACTATTCCTGTATCTGGGAAAGAAGTTGATTGATGTCGAGAGTCAGAGGACCGAGTCCTAAAAGGGCAAATATTTCGGTTACCAAAAGAACCCGGCCTCCCGTTGAATGAGAACGTATCAACTGAATCGCTGTTTGCAAGCAAGCGTCATTAGTAAGGAGATGCAGTTTGGAGTGGGTTCGGATCAAACGTGCCGAACGGGACTCGGAAGGGCGGATAGGAGATTAGGGAGAAATTGAGAATTTGAAGACATTGCTTCACTTTACCGGTATTTATCTTGGGTAAGGATCGCCACCAAGACAATTAAAATCTCAAGTTGGCGGTTGATGCCAGAAATTCGAGGAGTAGATTACTTTGGTAGCCCGAGTAGTATAGATCATACTTCTGTCATACTCAAGGTATCAGCGGCTTAGCTACGAAGACACTGATACCTTACAGGATAGAGATGTGATAGCGCTCAGTGCTCAGCGATTAGTTGATATGATGTTGCTCAATTCCATGTTCTGGTGTACTGTTAACGTATCCCGGAGTGAAGTCTTCGCCTGGAATGTGAAAATGCTCTTGATGGCCGGACGGGGCCGGTGCATCCGCCAAGTGCCTATTTTTAGTACACTTTCAGGGGTCGGCTAGAGGCACATGCGCTGTTATTACAGTGCAAAACCCGAGCAATGACAGATAACTCCTGGCCATGTGGAATTCGATCAATAGCTGAACGCCCTGAGACCAGATCTCAACGGCAGAAGAGTCGCTTCGCACTAAGATTACAAATGTAGTATATGAACATGTTTAGACCTTTGCATGTCGCTGATGCACGATATGGCGAACGATAGTTCTGGATACAACACCGAATTACATCATAGGTCTTTCGATGTTGTCTGATTAGACACTTGAGTATACCTGTATCACAATAGACAGCTTAGATAGCTAAGTGCTCATAACAGTGGACATAATTCTTCAAGGAAGGGCGGCACGATATGCGTGATGTAGGTCAATTTAAATACCAAGCTCAACTCGTAGAGTGACAAGGTAGGGCTCGCTTCAGTCGATGTTAATCTAGGAATGCAAATACAGTGATCCAAACCCCACAGGAGACTATGAACCGTCGAAGTGTACAGTAGGGAATGCGCGTTTAGATGGCCATGGCAACGGCAATACCAGCAATGCCAGCCATTCCGAGGATATCGGCACCCATGGTAGGGGCAGCAGCGCCCTTGGACTTGGAGGTAGAGTGAGTGGTAGCGCTGGCCTTGGCGGTCTCGGTCTTGGTCTTGGTGGTGTGATGCTCAGTCCTGTTTCTGTTAATGAGATTCATACTTTTGAGATGGAGAAGACGTACTTGGTGCTGGTCTCAGTGGTGCTGGAAGCAGCCATGGCGCAGGTGGCCAGAGCAGCAGCGAGGAGGAAGTTCAGCTTCATGGTGAATAATTAAGGTATTAACTTGAAAGTTGTAAGTTGGAAAGATTGTAGTAGAGTGAGTAAAGAGTGAATGAGGTGTGATGGTTTAAGCTTTCGGAATGAGGCTGCCATCTCAGCCCTTTTGTACTCAAATTGTCCGTGGTGTTTACTGTCATAGACTTGTAATTGAGTTACACGATGTTCATTATAGGCTGATGCGTAAACCGGCATTTCGGTGCCGCAGTCAGCCAGGCTAGTACTAATCCGCTCGCTTACAAGCCTCAACGCGGGCCGAACGATGTAAGGATCCAATAGCTGTGGCGCGCAATGAGGGCAGCAGAGAATACGAGACGTCGAGACCTCCAACCGTCAGTCATGCCATAACGCTAGAGGATGACGCGGCGATGAAAGGGCTGACTGCGCCCCTGCGGATCACCGTTGGCTCGTTGGTGATGCCGTATTATCCAGGGGAGGTTTAGAGTTGGGGGAGCAGTTTACGGAAGTTGCCGAGGTCTAGAACACACTAACGATGGCTCTGATCCAATTGTTTGATCGTGTGCAACGACTTATTGGTGCTGACGCTGTAACGTTTCGGCAATTTGATACCGAGCGATCGGCCCCGTTTGAACGACGTGGCTTGCTTGATTGGTTTGCTTTGCCATTGCCCCGGAAAACGGCTGATCTGCTAATTTAGCCCACCTCATCCCTGGTGACATGCAGGAACATGATGTCACAGCGGTGTGCTAAGAGGAGAGTTGGATAGCTTCAGGGTAATAAAGGTCCTGGGCAACGGGTCAAAGGTTTGAGATACTGCTTCATGATTAGATCTGTATGGATACTCAATATTCAAGCTTAATGTGAATCAACGGGTATGAGAGGCACAATCATCTACTGAAAACAATATTCCGAGACTTTGGGATCTATGCTTAATGCTAAAGTCGGAACGGTTGAGAGATAAAATGAAGATTAGTCAACAAGCCGCTCTTTGTAGAGGTGAATCTCTGCAAAGGCAGTCTCTGACCTTGCTCAGGTTCCCATTCGTTACCGGAGAAGAATCAGCGAAGACGCGACGTCTTTCGGTATCCTGTCTCTGTCTAAACGCAGCAAGCGTATCATGAAGCTGGACATATTCTCGTGGCCCAAGACCGTCACAACAGATCTGTAAGAGCTGGCGTATACCACCGGCTGGACCGTGATAATTTTCATTCTGCCTTGGAGGCTTTGCCTTTGTTGGCTTCTTTTCTCCGCGAGTTCCATTCAGTGTACACGCGTCGCATACTACCCTCAAAAGCGATAGCGTAAGGCAGAGTCATTATTTCGCGCAACAAGAAGGTCGTAAAGTGAGGCTTGACTGATGGAGAGAATGAGTATGTATGGTCTATGCCGTATTGTTTACGAGCTTAGCTTGGCCTAGACCAACCACAATAGAGTAAGCGTAACTCGACCAGGTTCTAGAATCCACCCCACAAACAACTCCTACGCTATTACACGAGGCGTCATACCCTTGTCTCGTACTTCAGCTAAGCCGTTGTATAGTGTCACAGCGAGTCTCGGCCTAGACTGGATAAGCTGTACGAGTGACAGATCCCAAACGAACCGGAGCTTCTGTGTCATCGCTGTCCATTTCATGTGCCCGACCTAATACCTCCTGCGATGTTTGTCCACTATCATACGCACCCTGACCTCGGAACAGGTCAAGCTGAGTACATGTTCTGGAATGCTCTAAAGAACAATGCATACGTCAGCCAGCATTCCTCAATGATTCCCTTGTGGGCTTAGCGGCGACTCACCGTGATACGTGCGCAATGCCTGCAGAAATGGGACCATCAGTATCAGGAGGCACAGCAGCTGACTAACCCCCTCAATGTCGCTTTCAGACTCCATCCCTTCCCACGCACCAAGTACATATATCCTCTCCGCCTGAATCCACCAAACTCCAAGGCCAAACCACAGCACCCCATCGAAAAGAAGCACGCCCAGTGCTTCCGAGTTGAATGCGTAATACAGGGGCATAAATATCAATCGCCACCAGCGCCGTTTCTGTTCATTCTTTGATGCTCCCAGAACTCTGTCGCCGCCCAAAGTCTTCACTCGGTTCATCCACCATATTGAGACTGCGGGCCATAATGACAGACACTGGATGGTATACCCCTGAATGAGCAGGACATAGCTCGCAATCAGCCAAGAGAGAGGACTTCCCGACTTTTTCAGGCCGATTGCACAACTCGCTAACCGTTCGTCGTAATCATCCCATCCTCCAGCCCCGGTAATCCAGGTGCAGTACAGCAGCAACGCTGCAAGAATAAGCATAGCGAAAATTCGACACATCATGTCTGCGCTCAGAGATGAAGTTGATGTAGCATTTCTGAGAAAAGACCTGCCGTCTGATTGGTACTGAAAAGGCTTGTTGCTCGACCCTCCATTTGTTTCAACGCGTATGGCGTAGAGTGTCAGTATGTGCACACCACTCGTGAGCCATACAAGGTTAGTCGCTGTCATGAAATGATAGACCGATATCTCTTGTCTGTGTAACTCGATGATGGCAGTACACAGTATCGCCATCCCAGTGACGAGTTGTGTAT
Organism: Fusarium subglutinans; assembly: GCF_013396075.1. Taxonomy (NCBI): domain Eukaryota; kingdom Fungi; phylum Ascomycota; class Sordariomycetes; order Hypocreales; family Nectriaceae; genus Fusarium; species Fusarium subglutinans. The sequence continues at coordinate 18,419 of NW_023502187.1, forward strand.
CAGCGAGGGTTAACACGAATGAGTAGAGGCCGCGCCTTAACTGGTTAATATGCGCTCTGATCCATCTTGATCTGACAAGAAGCTTGACAAAAGGATCTGAAACATTTCTCCGCACCCAATCATCAATTGGATTGACGAATTCTACGAAGCCAAAACGAGGCGGTGGCCTCACACTTGGAGCTTCAATGATATTCAAGCCAGATCTCGCAATGGCAAGGTACAAGCTTATGCTGATAATTGCCAAGCACGAGGCAGTAATGAAAGCGGTGACGACCTGCTATCGTCAGTCATGATTGGACTCTCGTGTCACATCATGGACGCTTACACCAATTCCGGCAATGTCTGGATCAGGATCAAATTCAGTCGCGCATTCCTCCCAAGACGAGTTCATTGTGAGGAATCAATCGAAATGCCGCATCCTAGAAGATAGAAAGGCCAGAGAGAAGAAGAAATAATAATGCCTTGTGTTTAAGGGCAAGACCGTTTCTAGTATAGTTTGTCTCCTTGCGACGGATAAGCCCCGATACGTACGTCACCACAAACGCGCTAGGCCAGCCACAAGCGTGGTCCGATAAGGATTCGCATCCTTCTACACGAGATGTGCAGATTCTTTCGAGGGGCTGGATAGTAAACCGACAAGAGATCATGCGACTTTCGTCTGGTAAGTTTACAAAGTCGCGAGTTGAATCGTGGAGGAGGAGGGAAGCATATACACTGCTTACAACTAAACATTAATAGCAGTATTCTAGAAATCATGAAGCCGTCACAGGCTGGGACCCGCAAGCTACTAAGAAGTCGACACAACGCTACTCCTAGTTGGCGTATAGGCCCGAGACAGGTGGAGATAGAAAGAATTTATTTAGCTGCCTAAAGTCTATTTATTGAGGCATGATAGCCTCCCCATGTGTCACAATTTGTCTTTTGACGTTAGCCAAGATGAAAACCAATAGAAGATAAGTAAGTATACCTAATCTTGAATCAACTTGGCGAACTAGTTCTCCTAGCTTCGGGTCAATGACACATCCACAAGAAGAAACATCATAACCCTATCAACAACGGCGATAGCCCACAAAGTCCAAGACAAACGCCCTATTACCCAATTCAGCCCTATGCGAAAGTCCGACAAGTCAAGGTTTCAGGTATATGCTGTTATCTCATTGGTTGCATCGCCGGACTGATTCGCGGGTTGAGCTATGATGAAATTAGAGATTTCTTGAATGTGCTCTGTATGAAGTTTTAGGCTATTTTGCCGATGGGACCATTGAAAAAGAGAAAGCTACTATTTGCCTACTATCTAAAGGGCGCTGAAATATTACTTCCACTGAATAGCTAGGTACATCTCTTATCAGAGCTACCTTAGGTAAGCAACTCGCATTGGAAATTCTGTAACAAGAGCTTTACCGTATTTGAGGGCTTTGTTAGGTGCTGTTCAGAGGCCGCATTGTGTTCCGTCCAACCCTAACAGATGTTCACCAAAATTCTATTCCATGCACAGGGAACAGGACCTGAATGTAGAAACTGGGGCATGAACATGTGGATGGAGGAAACACAGACGGCAATTACCTAAAGATTATATATACCATAATCTCTCAACTCCCTTTCATCCCCATTGTGTCTTCACGAAGCAATACTCTTTTTGGAGAAGTCCGTTTCCACCAGTCGACTTGGTCATTTGCTCTTTACTAACGCCTTATCTCACACCAACTCACAATGTTTTCCGCTTTCAAAGCTAGTTACTCACCTGAGGTGACGGCCCTTACCAAGAAGCACGGTGTCAGCGATGCACTATTCATCAAGAATCTCGGGTATTTCACCAACATCGATCTGAACAAGGTTGGTGAGCAAGGCTTCATCGCCATGAGCACCGGCGTACGTAAGATCACCTCTGGATTGAAAGACCCTGCTGGACTAACATCAATCGAGTGTCTCATCTTGGCCTTTTGGTCTAACCACCTTGGTGGTGCAAAAGTAGCGTTTCTCACGGAACATGCACATACAATTCATGAGGCACGAGGACGGACAGGGCCGTTCTCAAAGCATGACCTGGAATTTATCCGTTGGACTGTTGATGCTATAAGGAGAGAGATTGCGACAACAGATGTAATGTTGGCTGAGGTATGTACGGAGCATGGAGATATCCTGGATGTGGAGTTTGAGATGCGTACTGAAGAAGGAATGAAACGTCTCTTGACTGGAAAGATGAAGTCTCAACAGTTGTACACATCGGGGGAAGAAAAGATGGCAGCTAGAGTGAATATGCTTAATTCCCTCTTTATCAAGGATCAAGACATGGACAAAATGACAGACCCGACACAGATCAGCACGCTAGCTGGAGTAGACATGGCGATCTCTCGGATTGACGCATATAGAGAAAGACTTGATAGCGAGAGAATTCGTCTTCGGAATGATTTCAAGGCTCTATGTCACAAGAAAGACTTCGCTGACAAGAGACTCAAGGCATTGAGCGAGAAGCGTGGGTATTTGGCGAGCTTGAAATAGTAGTCGATGAGACGGTTTAGGGACCTGGGGGCAAAGAGTGATGAGTCGATCTTTTGGTGGTGAGACTCGACCTGCGGGACTCGAGGAACAATATCTGGGATATCTTCTTATTATGTCTTTGGAAGGGCTGCGAGTTTGTCCTGAAGCTCAGGTAGCGAAATACACACTGTTTAAGAGGAATAAATAGAGTAAAATTGTGAATCGATTGGCAACAGAGGAATGTACATATTATCTATACTGCTGTCCTGTAGTCGCTCACAGGACCTGTCCTTTTTGGTTGCTCTTATAATGTTTGGTGAAATCATATTCGATACTGGACACTTTCTGTGGATGCGTCAGCCACCAGCATTAACGTGAGATCTAGCGACTTACCAACAAAAACGCCCTCATATCATTATTATCCCGCTGAAGATCCTTCAGAATGCCGAAAAACTTATCTGTTTCCAAGATGTTGTGGGGATCTGATGTCGCCACGCGATTGAGATTCTTGATCGATCTCGGATCAACATATCTGACAAAGATATCCCGTCTGATCTCTGCATATTTCTCGAGGATATCTTCACCCGCCAGACCGTGGTAGTATCCAATCAAGCAGTCTGCTAAACCGCCAACATCCAAGACGGCAGTCATGCAGCCATATCCTCCCATAGGATTGCAGACGTGCGCAGCATCACCAGCTAGAAGTACGCGGCCGACCTTGAAGCTTTCAACACAACGGTTGTGTATGTTGTATATATTAGTTCGTTCGATTCGGTATTGGTCTGGGTCGGGATGTCCCGGTAGCATTGCTTTCATATGTGCAGGTCGTCGGGCTAGATACTCGTCGTCTGTCAAACCCGTAACTGGATCTCCGTAGGTGACGCGCCATAGACCTCCTTTTCCTCTTCGAGCAATGAGGCCCCAGTGATCATTGTCGACCATGTAGTTTCCGCCGTCCCAGTTATGCTTCTGGAAGCCGTCGTAGTAGACCTATTGTTCATTAGTAATTGGGATATTACTTTTTAGGCGAGGAACAAACATTCTGAACAACGAATCGATACGGTAGTGTCTGACCAGGCCAATCTCTCCCGAACAATGAGCGTCTTACGGCACTAGATGCTCCGTCGCATCCCACGACGTAGTCAGCAGTGAGTCTTGTTTTCTCTGTCCCTCCTTCGCCTTTGATGCTAACATCAACATAGGCAGAACCGTCATCCTGGCCGACATTTGTGACTTCGTGATTGAACTTGACGTCAATCAATCCTTCTCCTCTCTCAAGGCAATGTCGGTAAAGGATTTGTATGATCTCACCTAGAGGTAAGATTGTCATGCGATCGGGATCATCCTCGACAAGTGACAGGTCCAGACTAATCAGCTTCTCGTGATCTGACACCCTTCTCCAACAAATGCTAGGGAACCTGGCAATGCTGGCTTTGCGAATGTCATCGAGTATGCCTGCGCGACGGAAGACACGGGTGGCGGGGACTCCATACTGCGTTGCTCGTAGACGCGTGTCAAGATACGGCCATGACTCCAGGACTACCGAGGGTATGTTTTTCTGGGCAAGAAGAAGAGCCAGTAGTAGCCCCGAGGGACCTGCACCGACGATAATAATCTGCATGAGATGATGTCAGGAATGGTTGCGAAGGACACGTAGGTAGTACTCTGCCTTGTTGAAAGGTCGACCTGAAGAAGATGAGTCCATGATAGTAAAAGGGCTGGGTTAAAGTCTCTGGAGATACAGTTAAGATAGAATTTGCTAGGGGCTTGGGTATTCAATTGTAATCACAGTGAGTAAAGAGAGTGATTAGGACGTTATATGCAGTCTACTTCGTCACGAGCCCTAAGCTCCGTAACAACCTTGTTGGCGATCCCCCGCCCCCAGCGCGGGGTTAAGTTACGGCACCAAATCTCACATCATCGGCATCTGTAAGCGGTAATAACAAGGGAAAAACCGACTAACTTGAATCGGATAAGACGACTGTCATCACACAAAATTCTACGAAGAAGGTTGGACAGGATAGTATGCCTTAGGTTCTTGATTCATATTATTTTTAAAATTTAAACAGAAGTCCACAGTTAACGTACGTGTCGCGAAACTAGCCATACTCGCAATAGTGATAATATAACTATGGTCTCTTATCGAATTAACTTAGAGCTTGTATGAAGCATAATACTGAGTCGATGCTGCCATACCCCTTTCTTCTTGTTCCAAGCGCCTCCTATTACAACTGGTACCTGAAGTCTTTATTATCCCTCTCGGTCACATCTTCAAGCCCATGCGAGATGCCTGGGGGCCCGTATTCCCTTTCGCGTCTCTTGTTTTCCCGCGCCAGCATAAAACGAGTTGTCTGACAAATCAACATCGCAGTAACATAACATACCATAATGCCAATGAATGATTCATTATATCCAGGCGCGAATTTCCTAGATAACAGATGTTAGCAGTTATTACTGTAATAGAAAATGGATAGGATACTCACGCATCAAATAGCAACGGACCGATAATATTACCAAGGCAATCACCAACAAAAGTCCCAGCAGAAACAATTGTCTTCTTCGCATAGCCAGCAAAGTTACAGGTGCCAAAGGCTATGACCGGAAGATAACATGATCCAAAGAACGAAACCAGGTAGATACCGACAATTCGCCCAGCAGTTTGACTAGCAGGTAGCTGCCACAATAGAACGCAACATGTAATAACTGGAAGGCATGCGATGGTATAAATATGATGTCTCATATTAGGCAACGTCCGGCCAAGCCACCCAGATCCAACAATGGTGAAGATGGAGATGGCACCCAAAGGGATGTTGAGAAGGAGGGTGTGAAACACGCTGAAGCCAAGACTTTTAAAGACCAAGCTTGAAAATGTGTTGGCAGCGCTTGTGGCTGTACTGCACAGCATTCCAAGCAAGCAGAGCGACCAAAACTGGTAACTAACCAGCGTCTCCCAGATCTGCCGTGGCTTCAAACGGGTATTCTCGAAACCAGTGTTGTTATTTCGCAGCCGCAGAATAGCCAGGGCTCGTTCGTCCTCCGTAAGGCGTTTTGCAGTGACAGGTGAGTCGGGGAAAAAGGCATACACAACAAACGACCAGAGAAGAGTAAGGGCACCGGCAAAGATGTAGAAGATACGCTAACCAGCGATGCTGCTCTTGATGCTTCCAAGCCTATAATTGATCATTGGCAATACAAGGTTGACTGCACCGCCACTGGAATACCAGAAGCCCATTCTAAGAACCTGTTCTTTATTAGTGTACCATTTAGAAGTGACAAGCATAGATAGCAGCGACATACCGGCTTCGATAAGGCCTAGAAAGAAGCGATTGGCTATAAAACCTGAGTAGGAAGTGCATGCTGGAGTAGAAAGCATGACTATGTCCTAGAGAAAGCAAATGGCCGCGCATACCTTTGCAGTAGGAAATTTCTGGCCCAAGATAGAGAGCTGCGCTTGAATTTTAGTATAGTGACTTAGCTATTGATTAAAACGGAACTTACGGGATAGCACCCGACGAGGAAACCAGAGAAGAAGATCATAGTACAGTTCGAGTATCGCAAACCTTAGATAATATCCAGGTCTTCTCTAAGCTCAAAGATAGCACCGTAGCCTATCATAACCTTGTCATAGTATTGCAAAGCGTAGGTCATACACATCTAAGATTTGTTAGATTCTCTGCACGCTGGGGCAAATAGAGCTCAACGAACCAGTGGCATCAGGTACCAATCGATTTTCTTGACCAACTTCTTCTCAGCGATTGGGTCTACTTCATCCGAGGCATGAGCTTCTGCAAGCTTGAGTGCCATGTTGTACGTGTTCGGGTGCGTTTCGTGGGACGAGCCATCTTGGAAGTCGATTTGGTCATTAGGTGATGTCTTCGAGATTTGGTTCTTTTGGTCGGCCATCGTGATGAGTTACCCAGAAGTGTCTGACTCTATAGGTAAAGATCAGCGGACGTTGCAATTGTTTTATAAAGAAAGTCGTCCAGCCAAATTACTTGAGGATGCTATTATTCCACTAGTCAAGTCGTAATCGGGAGTCCGGGGTAGCGGGGAGATCTCGGTCCTTATCTCTCGGCGTAGATCTCCCGGATTTGCCCCATGGGTATATTCAACAAACAATGGTTAGATTAGAGCATATAGTGTTCACTAAACACTCCCTTGTTGCTCAAATCCTGTAGCTAACGTATTGTCTGCCCACATTCCGAAGATAAACTAGTGTTATTCTTGCGATCTGTGTCTTTTGCGCCCGCGCATAATCGACTAGTCTGCGCTAACCCGGCAAGTTTTCTGCAAAAGCCACGCCCTCATCCACAAACGGGTCTATAGTTGATAGGAAAAGTACAGTTGGTGGAAACTGAGCAAGAAGTTCGTCCGGGATATAGATTAACGGAGACGCCAGCGGCGTCTTACGATCTTTTTCGTTGGGCATAAAAGAATCATGCATCCATTTCATTGAGGCTTGTGAAAGGAAGGGTGCGTTCTTGAACGTCTCGTGTGAGGGGAGTTTCGTGTCGTACGTTGTGGTGGGAGCCCACAAAAGGAGGTGACCAATTTTGGCTGGTAGTTTTTGCAGCAATGATAGATAAGTAAGGCCGATAGCCAAGTGGCCTTGAAAAGGTTAGTGTCATGCATCGATTTGATGAGAATGTGTAAATCATACCTCCAGCGCTATCTCCAGCGAGAGCAATTGTTTCAGCCAGAAGTTGGTGCTGACTTGCATGTTGCACTATGTATTCAAGGACTTCATATGACTGGTGAAACTGATAGGGAAACGTTTGATACGGTACTCTTGTGTACTCAGGGAAGACTATAGCTGCGCCGGTTCGCCGAGCTAAGTCCTCCAACAAGACAGCAAAAGACTTTGCACTACACCAGAGTCAGTTGGCAGTTCATGACCTACATCGAAGGAAATATTTACCTGCCCATCATATACCCACCACCGTGAAGATAAAACACCATCGATAGGGACTTGTTGACCAGAGATTTCGATCTAACCAATACAACAGTGGTAGGACCATATTTCCCACTAACTTCTATAGTCTCTGTTTGAATGTCTTCTGCAGGCTCATATTTCTGAAGTTTTTCTAGATTGTCGAAGGCCTGCTGGCAATTGCCTGTCTCGTGCGGAGAAGGCGAGCTAGCAATCTTTGCAGCAAAAGCGGCATTGACGGGATCGAGTTGATACATGGCAATGAGGTACTGATAGATAATTGAACTTAAATGCAATATATAGTTGTTAAGCAATACTGACGATGAAAAGGCTGTTCTGTCGATATATAGAGAAGTTGATTACCAGAAAGGGTTGGAGCTTGAGACGAACGTTAAGCCTTAAGCACTCTCTGCATACTGTCTTTTCAGTCTTCATTTAGTTAGTGGCAGTGATAGTGACCCCCGCCTTCCCGTTCGCTCCCCGTTTCCCCGCTTGCTACCTCTGTTCACTGCTTTTTGGCCAGTGTTTAACCTACAAGTATCCCTGGCTACAGGAAGATTCTTATAACTAGCTTATAAGAGAGCTTAAAATATTTATACATAATTATATTATTTATCTTGTAAAGAAACCTATTGGACTTTACTTAATATAGGTTCCTGATTAATATTATCTATATATAAAGCCAATTTGGACTTTCGGCAGCAATTGCCACGAACAGAATGAACCATACTTCAAGATACTCCTCCAGGCCTTGACTCTAAATCTCCTGGCCAAAAGCCGGGTATTGGGGTGCAGTAACGCCATCACAAGAGTAGCGCACAATGTATGGGCTGGCAGTAACATCATTGCCCACGAGAATCTGTCCATTAGGGGCTGTGACGGTGAAGGTAAAGCCACCGCCATATTGAGCCTGACCATACACGAATCGAATAGGAACGTATACTCCGGCAGGAATGTCGATTTCAAAGTGTGCAGTACCAGCAATGTGATCAGGCTGATTGTACAGGGCCTTGGCATCAGCATTACCAGAGTTCCAACCAGCGTACGCCTTTGAGCCAATCCACAGGTACACGGCGTCGTTGGCGTAGGGAATGTCGAACTTGTAGGTACCAGCGTCGCAACTGTAGAAATAACCGTGGTGGTTCAGGGCGAAGTAGTCAAGGGGGAAATCTTGTGGAGAGCCATAGATGGGGCCGGATTGGGCGCCGCTGCTGGGCTGGAAGAGGCCACCGATCTGATGGGTCGTGCCGACGTAGATGGGATTGTCCTGCTTGAACGATTGGGGTACGAAGCTGGAGTAAGTCGAGTCGGTGTTTTGAGCAGGGTTGCTATAGTATGCCCAGTCAAAGCCGAGGTTGTTGCAAGCAGAGGGGGCAGGACATTGTGCTGCACCGGTTGTTGTCGTTGCTTCCTCGGTGGTCGTGGTAGGGGCCTCAGAGGCAGTATCAGCAGCAGTAGTCATTGTCGCGATCTCGGTAGTGGACTCCTCAGTTGTCTGAGAGCTCAGCTCAGTTGTAGAAGCGGCTTCGGATGCAGAGATGGTGGTAGTCAGGTCAATCGACGTAGACAGTTCGGTCGTCGCGGAAGTGACCTGCGTAGCTTGAGAAGTAACTGGCTTGCAGGGTCCGGCAGAAACACCGACGCTGAGACAAGCCAGCACGCTAATGAATGTCTTGGAGTTCATCATGACGTTGAGGCGTTAAATTAATCTTGAACGAGAGACTAGAAACCCGTAAATGAGCGAATGGGTGAGACAATAACATGCTCCAATGGTTTTGGGGGAAGCGTAGATAAATACCGTCCTCCAGCAGTTAATTCCGCAGAAGCCGTCTGTCACAGCTGGCTGACTAGACCTGTTCCAGCGCGACTGCTGACTCGCTTGGTGGTTTAATCTTAATAACAGTGCGGCGATTGGTGAGCCCCTGCATGAAAATCGATAGTTTGGCCGCTAATGGGAATTTCGTGGACGCTATTGAGATAGAGCCCCGTAGCGGCTGAAAGAACAAGGATAAGGAGATGGCGATGCGCGGCAGGCTTCGACATCTGTTTCTGGAAATAAATGCAAAAATCGTCGTATGTTATTTAGTTTGGATAGAATTTAGCAGTATAGCCTGGATAATAACATTCTCTAACCCATTTTCAAGAAAAATATCGTGTTATCACTCATTATCTGTATTTGCACTCAAAGCTTAACCTTAGAGGCGGCAGTTATCCCTATAGTTTTAAGAGAAACTTCCTCTTACACTTAACACTAATTAATAAATATAAGGATAACCCAGAGATCTTAGGACATTTTTCTTATTGCTGTCCCACGTGCTTGTCGGGTTAGTGAAGTATAGTTGTATTCCTATTTGTTCTTGGTGCAAAATACTTGTGTTTTGGTCTGTTGTTCTTGGTCAGATGCCGCTGAAATTTATGGCCTGTTGCTTTTCTTCCAGATCTTATTCGCATGTCGCACACTTCCGTTGAATGAAAACCCCATTCCTCCCTGAGCAGGCATTTTGGGAACCTTGGAAATTCACCTGAAGGCCGTGCTCCCTTCTAGGTTTGAAGACACGCTGAAAAAATTGTAGAAAGACTGCGTGGGTTGAGATCCTATAGACTTAGGTAAGTTTTGTGGATCTTAGTAGATCTTTAGTCCAGTTTATGATGAGTTCCCTAATATATTGGGCAAACAAATTGTTAAAGTATACATGAGGCAGAGGGATAACTGACTTCTTTCCGCTCTTAGAACCCAAGATTATTAAGATAGTGTAGTCCTGACGAGGGTTCTCAAATAATAATATAATTAAACTTACGCGAGTTTGATACTATTTCCTTGTCAATTTCGGGGCTGGGCAGTTCTTGAATCTGACCGAAGTATTATGAATCTAGCTTTAAAATAAGGCTCAACAAGAGCTCTTAAAGCCATAGGCAGGTCTCACGCCTTAATAATCGGAAGTTCTGTTCACCCTGTCGAATATATCCCTGTTTGTTGAATTTGCAGGTGCCAAGCAGAATGTATTTGTAGTTGGCTGAACAAATCTCTACTGAATTGCTAGATTGGCTACTTCCGGGGATTTTTTATCTTAGAATATGGAGTTTCCAGTAGTCAATTAGTCTTGGCCTAGCGACAGTTTCCCATTGTTCAGTTAATGTTGTGTAGCCAATAGGGTAGGCTGAGTATTTACCGAGGCTAACTGGACTGGGTCCGTAAGCCATCGAATCAGCAGCCTCAATCGACTCCATTGCCATGTCTCTGGGTCCTGCGAAAGCGATCATCACCTCCCATCTCTAGTATATGAACCGATGCACCCAAGGTTGCTTAAATACTGGGCCATGCAGGTCCGCGAATTAATCCGGCAACCAACTCGTGGCGATTCCATCAAAATTTCATTTGTAGCGGTCAACCTCGATAGGCCTCATCAACGATCGTCCTCGTCAATTGTAATTTGTTAATCATCCCATACCCTTCACCCCCTACTCTTCACCATGCTCAGCAGCACGGTGATTAGCTTGCTATCGTTAGCAACCTGCCCTGCGATTGCAGAAGAGAATATTGAGTCTGGCTGCAAGGCACTCAAGCATGCCTTTCCCGACAATACCTTTTATCCCCACAACACAATCTATGAGTACGAGTCGCAAAAGTTCTGGTCCAACAATGAGGTCCTGAACCCAGCTTGCGTCTTCCGTCCTACGAGCGCAAAGCATGTTGCTGAAGCAGTCAAGCTAATGGGCACCGGTCATACATCCTTTGGTCTACGTGGAGGCGGACACATGGCCATCGCAGGCGCCAATAATATTGATGGCGGTCCGCTCTTCGTCATGTCTAATCTAACAACTCTCGAATTGGCCAAAGACAAAAAGTCGGTTTGGGTTGGGCCTGGCTTGGACTGGGGACAAGTTTATCGCTATCTGGACGAGCACAAGCTCGCTGTCGCAGGTGGTCGTCTCTCCCCAGTCGGTGTACCAGGTCTGCTTCTTGCAGGAGGTATAAACTTCCATGGGAACCAGCGAGGATGGGCAGCAGATAATGTACTCGAGTATGAGCTCGTGGTATCCAGCGGCAAGATCATATCAGTCACTTCAAAGTCCCATCCAGATCTCCTTTGGGCTCTGAAAGGCGGATCGAGCAATTTTGGTATCGTTACCAAGTTCAAACTAGCCACCTTCCCATCGGATCAGATTTACGCTGGCATTTACAGTGCCGCTGACATACCTGGGTTCTTGAAGGTACGAGGAGACATAAAAAAATCACGCGATCATGACTAACATGTAGACAGGCTGTGGCAAATTTCTCTGCCTTTAATACTGATCCACTTGCACATATTGTTCCTCAGGTTACTGCCGTTGATGAGCAGACGACTATTGGCGGTGCAATCCTCTTCTACGACAGCGACTCAAACCCGGAACCTGAGTGCTTTCGACCATTCTTCGACCTCCCAGCTATTTCCAACACGTTCGAGAAAAAGACTCTTGCTCAGTTTTCGGATGAGACTGGTCAGCTCGTCACACCCAAGATCAACGACCAATTCATCGCCGGCACCACTACGGGCAAAACATATGAAGAGCTGCTCAAAGGCATACAGATCGTAAACGATGGCTTCCTCAACGCTCTTCCCGACTTATATAAGGTTCTCCCCGCTAAGGACCGCGTGCTCATCTCTGTCGACTGGCAGCCTGTAGGTTCTCTCTGGACAAAAGCCTCTAAAAAGTACAACCCCGGAGGTAATACTCTAGGCTTGGATGTCGAGAAGAAGGGCACGCACATTGCTTGGGCAGAGGTTGTTGAGTGGAGTGGCGACGAGCACAACGATGCTGTGTTCAAGTGGATTGAGGACACGACTTGGGCAATAGCTAACGCTACGCAGAAAGCTGGTTTGTATGATCCTTTCACTTATATGGGCGATGCAGCTGGGTTTCAGAATGTTTATGGTGGCTATGGGAAGGAGAATAAGCAGAAGTTACTTCAGATCTCTCGTAAGTATGACCCTTCTCGGATCTTTCAAAAGTATTGGCCAGGTGGATTCAAGATTGGGTTGTAAACTCGATCACTATTTGCTCAATCACAGGGATTGATATAAAGCGTTGTGCATACATAGACTAGGTACGAGCAAAATAAGATTTTATTATTGAACGACTCGAGTCAAGACTAAGAAATTGTAACTGCTGATGTAACTATTCGATCGGCTGCAGGATGATCTGAGTTCTCCCGTTGATCTTAGCATCAATAAAAGCCTTGCCAGCTCCGTTGGCAGTGACAGATCCTCCAGTGCTGACAGAGTACTGCTGACCAGGGATCAACCGCTCAAACCCAAGCTTGAAGACTCCTGCCTCCTTTCCGTTATACACAACCAAATCAAGCTTCTTCCCATCCTCGCTATGTGCCTTAGCGACCAAGACTTCTGGGAAAGAAGCCTCCTCAAGGACAGGACCATTCAACGCCTCCTTAGAAGGTCCGTGAAGTGTAGCATTGGCCAAGTCGCGTTGCTTGACGAGACGCGCCATGAGGGCAATGACCTGGGTAGTAGCCGAAAGGCCCTTGTTGCGAAGAGATCCTGTCTTGGTGGCTTCGACGGGGAAGTAGACGTTGTCGAGCTGTTCGAGTGCTTCCTTGCGGATCTTCTCGTCGCCGAACTCGGCGGCTGTGGCGGCGATGAATGCGCGGAGAGGACCCTCGCCGGCGCGGTAGTTACCGGGATCCATCTTATCGGCGCCCTTGAGGTCTCGGACTATGAGTTCGCCCTTGCTATCGTACTTGATGAACTCCTTTCGAATCATGGCCCAGTTGCGGTGGGCGAGGTGGGGGAGGTACGCTGTGAGAAGCATGGCGTTGATGCAGTCGGTGAGTGTTCCGCAGAGACCGGGAAGCTGGACGTAGTGAGTTAGTTGGCTGGAATGGAATAGCATTTAGTGGATGTCCTTACTGTAAGACCTGTGAATTCACTGCGGATGGGGAGGATACGACCATCACACTCGGTGAATTCCTCCTCGAGAGAACGTTCAAAGCGGTTCCTGAGCTTCTCTCCATAATCCCGACCAAGGATACGGTCAGAGATGACTAGTCCAGCCATACCAGTGAGACTAAGCAAATGGTCAGCATCCATCTATTGCTCGAGGCACCGCGGGCAGGTGAGGGTATAGCATACTTGCAAAGAGAGTAAGTCCAGTTAGGCTCACATGGATAAAGGCAGTAGGGGTTATCGGTCATGTTCTCGTGGAGAGCATCGGCAAGTCCCTCAAAATTGGTCTTGTAGTGTTTGCCATCGTCGATAACGAACTCGAGGGCGTTCTTCTTATGATAGCGGTAATCTCCGGAAGCTTGTTCGTACAGACCAATAGCTGAGGCGAGGTATCCAGTAACCATCTATGTCCAGTTAGCGACATCATCTCAGCAGAATATTGTACAAGTCAGCACTTACAATATTGTCCTTCTTGATCGGGTCCCAGTCACTGAGAGTAAACCTGCCAAAGATGGACTCCCACTTCCAGTAGCTGATAAATATTAGAATTTGGTTACAGAAATACGCAGTTGGATGAAAGACTGACCTCATGATTCGCTTCTGGAGACTCTTCTCGATACAGTTCTGAGAAGCCTTTGAAAGGTAGCCATGGAAGCCAGGGGCGTAGTGACACTGGTACAAGCTGAGAACATCCACAACACCGTAAAGCTGGTATCTAACAGCGCCGGTCTGGAACTGGTCAATGACGTCGTGGAAGCTAAAGTCGTCATGGGGGCTAAGTCCTCGCTCGAGCATATGCTGGACATGACGAAGAGTATCGAGAGAGAGCTCACGCGAGCCTGGTACAGGTGCAGGCGTAGCATTGGCAAGCTGCTCCTCAACAGCTTGGACGAGATACTTATTGCGCTCCTGCGCCTTAGAGTATCCAGCAGCGTTGAGAGAGCGAGCGTTGCTCATGAGCCAAAAGATACCAGTGTAGCAGAAGATAGCCCATAGGATGGCAGAGGGCTCGAATAGAGAGTCTGTGGCAAGGTATCCAGCTGCGAAACTGGAACCTACCCATAGACCAATGGGGAAGGCAATGCCACCCATGGCGAACCAGACAAAGATGGTGACGGGGATCAAGACCAGAGTAGCCAGGAACGCGGCAGTCGACGCAAGAGTGGCGACTGCGGTGAAGCCTGCACCTGGGAATAGGAAGCTAAGTGCAGCTGCGCGGTAAGACGTGTTCTCGAGATTGTAAAAGGCCCAGAGGCCGGAAAGAGATAAGGCAAAGTACTGGTAGAGAGTTCGTCGCTGGTGGTATTTCTTGACCAGTCCCCGACCAGCATTTGCGGGGATGAGAACATCTGGTAGTACGTTAGTAAGATATCAGGCATTGGCTTTGGTAAGACTATACCTTGAACCGTCCAGTGACCCCAGCCAAAGTCACCGACAGCTTCAGTTTTGTGCTCAACTACATTGGCCACGGATTGAACAGCGGTTGTATGGCCATTGGACTTGGTGAAGCCATTGGCTTCCTTCGGCTTGCTAGAGACATGAGATGGAAGCTCTATGACTCCATTTTCATGATTGCCATTGGTAGCAGGAAGTATTTTGGAGAGCTATATAATTGTCAATTATTATTAATAAGTCTGGAATAGAGGAAGAAGGGGGCAAATACTGTGACAGTAGCCATTTTCAGGTATACTTTTTCGAAATGGATATTTGAGTCGTTCTCTGGATCAGTGTGGATCTGAATGAAGTTGCTGGAAGCCGTTGATAATTATTCTTTTAACTCCGTTCTCTTTGACTCAGGTGCGGTCCGGTCTCCGATGCGGGGGCCCCGGCTTTTGATGAACTCAAAGACAGTCTTTGCGGGGAACCTGGGTGCGTGGAAGTCATCACACGGACTGAGTTTGGCTAAGATCCCCAGGATAGCGCTTCCTACGGGCGGGGGTTTGTGAATTGAGAATTCTCGGTATGCGCGGACCGTCATGGTCCCGGTCAACCGATGTTGTATGGGCAATAATAGTTGAGCTCCGTTGTATGCATCTCACGAGTTTATCGGCTGGTGCAAGTAACCTCTTCCTCCACTTGTGTATCATATTGCTACCGTAAAATTGTCTCACATTCTCGTTGGCAACACAGTAATATCGCTATTCATCACAATGGACTCTATTCAATCCACCACTGCAATCGTCGCTCATGCTCCACAAGATGGAAAGAGAAATTGGAAACTTGGGCAGCTACAGCTACGAGCACCCAGTGAAAACGAGGCTATTGTTGAAATGGTTGCTTCAGGAGTCTGCCATACTGATCTGGGCTGTGGAACCGACCCGGATGGAACTCCAGGGTTTCCTGTTCCTCCCTATCCGCGTGTCTTGGGCCACGAAGGTACGCTATCAATATCCCAATCTCAAACTTGTCTGACCATCCAAGGCGCCGGTTACGTCCGGGCTGTCGGCTCAAAGGTCACAAAGGTCAAGCCTGGAGATGCCGTTCTCCTTTCCTTTGCGTTCTGCACCCGATGCCACAACTGCAAATTTGGCGCGCCTGGCTACTGTCACGAATTCAGCGCACTCAACTTCTCAGGCTCTCAGGAAGCCTTCCAGATTTCGAAGCCAGCCGCTCAGAAGGTCGGGGGTTCGTTCTTTGGCCAGTCGAGCTTTGCCAAGCTCACGCGGGTCCAAGAGACTTCTCTTGTGAATGTCACGGACTTGATCACACATCCGGAAGATCTGAAATTATTTGCACCTTTGGGTTGTGGTATACAGGTAAAGATGAGCCTCGATGAATGGCTGCGACGATGCTAATATCGAGGTGATAGACCGGAGCGGGCACTATTACTGAGCTGACAGCGGCCAAACCGGATGACAAGGTTGCCATTATGGGTTTAGGTGGTGTTGGTCTTGCGGCCATCATGGTATATTCAGCAATCGCCATACTATGACGAGAATGCTAACGTGTGATCAGGGTGCGAAGCTCAGAGGTTGCAAAACCATCATTGGCATCGATCGAGTTCCAGCACGAATCGAGATGGCCAAACGACTAGGCGCCACCCACGGCATAGACACATCATCAGTCGCCAATCTTGGCGATGAGGTTCGCAGGATTACAGATGGTTCAGGGAGTACAATCACTGTTGATGCAACCGGCGTGATGCCTTTGATCCAGCAAGGCCTTGACTTCACCGCCAATCAGGGTAAGATGGTTCTTCTCGGTGTTGCACCAATGACAGCTGGACTGGAGATCTCGGTTGTTCCTTTCATGGTTGTAAGTTTCTCAATACGCAGGGTTGAGTTTTATGGCTCACGCTCTCGCAGACAGGCAAGCAACTTATGGGCAGTATGGAAGGTGGTGTGCTTCCTGAGGATGTAAGTTCCTAGCCATCCAAGACGTCCATCAACAGCTGACATTTGAGGCAGTACATCCCTCGCATGATACGGTGGTTCCAGAAAGGCCAGTTTCCGATAGAGAGTCTTATCAAGTTCTATCCTGTAAGTCAAACCGTGAATCCCCATAGTTGTACTTTCAGAAGGTTAATCTATCACAGGTTGGGGAGTTTGAGAAGGCAATTCATGATATGGAGAATGGATCTACGATTAAACCTGTGTTGATTTGGTGAACTGTCTGCATTAGAGATACTTACGGATATCTGTGAAGACGTGGCTTATCTGAACACTCGTAAGCCCGTATCATACTGGGTGTCATTGTTTCTTAGGTACATTCTTCTGTAGCTGTATAACATTACTGCACTTTTACATCACTCCGCTCTCTATGAGCCTTTCCATTATTTAGTTTTTGACTGCGTTGGTTGCCTAAAGGTTGACTTTGTTGGCAGCAAACAGCTATGTAGTTTAGCTCAATCAACCTCGTAGCATAATTCAAGCAAAATCCCCCTCAAGACAATTCGCTGAACTCAGCTCTCTATGTTACAAAACCTCTGTTACTGATAATTACTACGCCAGGTCTCAAACCCGGGGCAACTCTGGGGTATTGCAAAGCATCCCCAGGGTTTGTCAATCCACGGTCCGCCAATCCGGGTATCTGATCAAGAGATCCCTGCTCTTCTGGGGAAACAGTTCGTGCTACCCCGCGTGCCCCGCGTGTGATGCACACCAAGCAGCATCGGTCCGGACGCTAATGAGGTCCACTCCATGAAGCTCTTTATCCGGCATCACAACGGGTTCTCCTATCCGATTCATCATTTACCGAAACAGGACCGAAACGCCGTGCTGAGGCTTGGCAGCGAAGACAGTACAGGGCTCACAGACAGCGTGTTATGCGATAATATCATGTGTTCATATTTTCTGGCTAGCTAAGAGAACGATAAGTCCCTAACATAAAGCCTTCAAACCCTTTCCATTACGATACATACTCTCGCACTCCACCACTTCTACCATCAAAGCCGTAGCCACACACACAAGTCTACATCACTATGACAAAGCCCTCAAGTCATAGTAGTGATCCCGAAGTGGGCCACCATGAAGCTCTCCATGCTATCCGATCAGCAGCTAGTATCTCCATGAGCCCCGAGCTCTTTGAGAAGCTCTACCTGTCACCTCCCAACGCTGTCAAGGGAGATCTGAGGAAGACATTTGGTAACCCGACGCCTCTGTTAGTTCACTTTATTCATGAGTGCCTGACTAGCACAGCTGATGACAAATCTTAGGGCGCTCGCGGGTTTCTTGCTTGCTTTGATGCCTCTTTCCTGTGACTTGATGGGTTGGCGTGGTGCTAGCCACTTTGGTGCAGCTTCGATGTAAGTTGATCTTCCCTCTGTAAGTTATATTAATGATGGGATTCTGATACTTCCAAAGCCCTGTCTACTTCTTCGAGGGTGGTGTTCTCATGGTTATCAGCGGGATCATGGAGTGGATCCTTGGCAACAGCTTTCCTTCTTGTGTCTTTACAAGCTTTGGCTTTTTCTATCTCTCCTTCGGTGGAATCCTTCATCCATCCTTCGCTGCATATTCTTCATATGCACCGGCGGATGCAAAGTCACCTGCTGAAGGAATGGCTACCAAGGGCTTCAATGCAAGTTTGGGTAAGTCTTTCTGTCCATTAACTTTTATCTCACCCAGCTTTCTAAGGCACTGACACAATTGGGTAAGGCTTCTTCTTGCTGGCCATGACAATATTGTCAATCATCTACCTCATCTGCGCCTTACGTACGAATGTCGTCTTCGTTGTAATCTTTGCCACCCTTGTCCCAGCTCTCCTATGCCTCCTTGGAGCATTTTGGGCTTGGGCAGATGACTATACTGGAAACACGTTGTTGGCTCAAAGGTTATGCGTGGTAGGTTCTGTTGATACAACACTACTTCACCAAGTCTGTATCTAACAACTCACCACAGGGTGCCGGCGCACTACTCTTTGTGACATCGTTTGCCGGATGGTATATCCTCCTCGCTATCTTACTTGCCATTGTCGATTTTCCGATCCAGATTCCTGTGGGCGATCTATCATCAGTCATCAAAGGCAAAAGTGAGAGAGATATGAGTCTTAAAAGATAAAGAGACACCTGAAGTAATCGCGGTATTTCAACAAACAACATGGTCTAGAATTCACCAGTATCTCTTTCTGGATGCAAACAAGGTGATAGCAAAAAGGGATTAGATTGAAGTATTTACACAAGTGTAGATTGTTTAGATTCTTATTATGGGTGGTACTTAATTACCATGTTGCGAAGGTAGAAGCAACTGTGCTGTACATTGTGTATCTTCATATGGCTCAGAGGCTGGGAGACCATGACTGTAAGAGACGGAAAGCCTTGTTATTCTACAGTTATACCTAAGGAATCCGTGGTAAAGACTATACGTACATCAATGGAGATAGGGACGTAGCTTCCATATATAGTCTGATGCATTAAACTTCCTAAAAATTAAACCACTAACTTATACTATTTCTTTGATAACGCCCCAACGACTTTCTCGACATAACAACACGACACGAATCTACACTAAGCACAAAGGTAACTTCACCTCAGTTTTCCAACTATGATACTAGTAAGACAGAGCACCATATCAGCTCATAACATAAGATCTCATGGTATGACGTGCTCCATTTATGCCCTCAACTCCAGACAACTCAAATGACCGTGGCGTCATGTTCACATCAAAGTTGAAGAATGAAGGTGAGTTCATGCCGACGGAAAATTGACCATCGCCAGGACTGATTGATCGTGTTCTTGAGCTGCCGCACATGGATCCGTAATCTACCATGGACCACAGAACTGTTTCCAGATCAGGCGATATATCGAAGACAGCATGTGGATCAATCATCTTCTCAAAGTCCTGGGAATGTGTATCGAAGTTGAGAAGTTGAGTGTGCTGTGAAAGAGTCAGCTATGTCTGCATTATTGGACCAGGCGTTACAATTACCATCTTGGCCGCGTGGTCCCAGAAGTGGCCCATTTTGTCTAGTATTTCTAGCGAGTGCTGGCCAGATTCCAAAAGCTGCTGAGATGGGACTTGCCCCATGCTTTCCTTCCCGTGGATAAACATGGAGAGGATGCTGCCAGCAACACATGTCGAGTAAGCGTAGAATGAAGCATCGACATGGCAGCCTGCCTCTTGCGCACGGTGCAACAGCGACGGGATCTTGGAAGCGTGATCACAGCACGCTTCATAAGTTCTGGATAAGAAACTCGCTGGTGCCTTTACCTTTAGGTTTTGTAGACGTAGTGCAAGGAGGAAAGGGTGGCCAATGAGACAGTGACAGAGATGGAAGACTATACGGGCAAATACCGCGTGTCCGACGACCTGATGATCCGGCGCTCCAGTGGGGAGTTTGTTCTGCGATATTATGTCTTCGATGGGGACTTCTTCAACCTGAAGATGCTGCTCAATCAGCAGGAGGAAAGAGTTGATAGCTGCGAATTCTGATCTCGAGTCCCAGGGCAAAGTATCGTCTATCTCACGTTGATGAAGGACGTATCTGGCACATCGTCCGAGAGCTGAAGCGACGAGAATGGCGAGGGTGAAGTATCCACGGATCTCACCAAGATCAGCGTCCCAGTTCAGAAGTCGATGGAGCGTAGGGGTTTGTTTCCAAGTGCCAGTTCGGAATACTTCTTCTTCGCAAGGCAGTTGGACGTGACAATCCTCGTCAGCGATGGCTGGTGGACGTGCTCTCCCGCAGGACACGAGTTTATCTAGAAGGTAGACAGACCAGAAGACGCGTCTTCGCTCTTCTTGTTCGACGATAGGGAGCATGGGATTCGGTTCGTTCATGAGTTGTAGATCTTGGCAGATGCGTACTGCAAGTCCAATCTTTAACCACCCAGAGCTTGTTCGACCAGCTTGCCAAGCATCAGCCAATATTTTCACTTTGGGGTTTACTTTCAGACTCACCAGTAAAGTCAATAATAGCCAGGATGTTAGTAGTCTGTGCCACGTGAAAATTGGGTTCATTCTCAACGGTTAAATGGTCGCTCAGCACGCACAACCAAGCCTGTCTCGCGTATCCCTCCATCGCATCGTGGGTGCGTCCTGAGAAGTACTCGTGATCCGAGAATCTCACTGAAGATGCTAGAATCGCAAATGTGAGACACTTTGGTAGGAGCATGAAGCTGAACAGCTGTCTGTAGTGTTCTTCTTGGAAGTAGGCGTACGGTTGGTTGTGGACGTGAGTGAAATAGGTATCGACGAGATGCTGCACTACATCGTCTGGTGGCATCGTGCTGAAGGGCCTGACTCGAGGTTAATGAGGGTGATAAGCTATTGGGGGGCTCATTTCTGGGGGCGTACGGTGTGATGGACTCGGCTTGATCTGGGGATGAAGACACTGCGTCTGAGAGCCGGCGCTGACCGTCTGAGCCATTACCTAGGTATGTTGATGAACGAAGCTGGGTCGGAGAAACAGGTATGTCGCAATGTTGCGTCGGGAACGGTTGATTGAAGTCGAATCTGTGAATGTGAGTTCATGACACTTAGCCAACAGATTCTTAAAAAAAGACAACACGTCGCGTAGACGCGCGCACCTTTGTTCCTGGCCTTCCTGCTCACTCAACTTGGCTAACTGGGCCTCAATCGTGCTCAATCTCTGCAAAAGGTCCGGCTATCATCAAGTTAGTCATGGCATCGTGACGCGACAATTGGTCCAGGTCATACATGGCCAAACTGAGGAGCCAGAGCTGCAAGCGGGTTTGCAGTTACAGAAGCCATCGTCGCCGAGTATGCCTCATATTGGCACGCGCGATTGACACGTCGGCAATTGTTGCATCGCGGCTTATCTCCCGAGCATTTCATCTTCCTCTGTCTATGATTTGTTTCCACATCAGTATCGTGATCAGACGTGAGAGAGTAGAGGAAGTGGTGGTGTAACATGACGGACCGAGAGATCCATCAGAGGCTGGAGAGCACTGGACCCATACCGACAGCTGGCACAAGCTTGCCGAATACGGCGTATACCACTACTGGCCGCAGGGGCATGAGCTTGCGAGGGAGCCTGTGGCTCGACGCTGGATGATGGTGCTGCTGACATTGCTCTGGAGCAGGCAGGATGCGGTCCGAATTGCGGGATGAGAAGGAAGATAACGAAGTGTATCCAGTCTGCGCATTTGCCCAGCCTACGTACAACCCCCCTTGCGCTATCTGCCGAACGCCCGTGACACGGAACTTGGCCTGGGAAGAAGAGCTATCACGGAGCGGGGTAAGGGAGCTCGCTAACGCATTAGGTTCAGCATGTTGGCACTCTACTGTTACTTGCATTGCTTTGCTCAATCCTAGTGGAGACTTAACCCGGGATTATGGGGTCGCTAAAGATATAACAGGGAATGGATTGAATGGCTGGAAGTTTATTATCCTTGGTATGCAACGTTGACGTTGCACTAACCCCGCATGGTTGAAGTCAGGACCAGATATCCGTGGATTCGTGGATTATATCACAGCTTTAGGGTAACTATATCTTAATAACTATTTAAGATATTTATTATATTATTAGAAATACTACTACTATATCTAGAATCTGCTGCCAGAATAGACTTTTCTATTATATAAAGAATATCTTAATAAATTTTTAGAATCTCCTATTTACTAAGTGCCAGGTAGTATTCCAGCTATATTTCTATTAAGAGCCTTATATTTACTTAAAGGTATTCCAAAGTCTGTATTAAGTCAATACCTACTTTCAAAGGATAAGCTGTTTAGGGACAATAGGCCTTTACTATTATAAGAACATTTTGATTCTTAAGTTGTCGAGGAGTTTGCTATATGTCGAATATTGAACCTTTCTTAGTATTTCCTTCCCTGCCCCGCGTGCGGCCTACGGTCCGCACATGGGCTAGCCCCAGAATATTACCCGTGTCAGGGTAGCTATTACAAGGCCACCACCACCTAGTGCCCACTGCAACATTCTATACATACTATAGATTAAGTCATTCAACCTCAGTCAACAAATACAATGGCTTGTTGTTATATTGCTGCATTCTGCATTAGCCAGTTGGTCAAAGTCTATCAATTCCTTGACGTCGACGATGCCATACGATACAATGAAGACGAACCCGAAATACCTTACCCCGATGCCAAATCCGCGGCTGGTGAATATACGGAATGCGACAAACGTGATGCTTCTCTTGTTCTGTCGCTTTCCGGACTTACTTGCTCGGCCTGTTCGAGTGCAGTTGAATCAGCGCTGAGAAGCCACCCGGATGTGGATCAAGTACGAGTGTCGTTGGCGTTGCAACAGGCGACGCTGATTGGAAAGACGTCGAGTTTTGACAGTCAGTCAATTATGAGACTCGTTACTGATCTGGGATATGGCGTTGAGCTTGGACAGCGATCACCTCAGGAGGTGATACGGGTCCTCAAGGCCAAAGAAGAGATTGCTAGGCTCAAATCAAGTCTGTCCAGTCTGGCTGGGTGCGCAACAGTCAATCAGACGATTGCCTTCCTTGTCTCAATTGGACAAAGTCGCATACCATTGGCCATTTTATTCGCAGCCCATCTACTGTGTGCATCAATTACTCTGTTTGCACAATGGCAGCATATACCGTGGATTCATGAGGATGGCTGGAAAGCGATTTGTCGCGGGCAACCTAACATGAACACCCTGGTCTCATCCTCGATTTCCCTTGGGACCTTTATCTCATTCATCGATTTGTTGGCATATGGAACTACCGATGCAAACTCATATTATACGACCGTTATGGGCTTGGCTCTTGTGGTGGTTGCTGGTAGATACATTGAACTCATGTCAAGGCGGACGACTTCCGAGGATCTACTGAGAGTGTACAAGCCTCTTACAAAGAGTAATTATACAAGACTTCGCCCCAGTGGGAAGGCAAGGGTTCTCTGTGCACACGGTGATTAATAAAATCGCTAACCCTTGTCAGGTTGTTCCTCAGAGCTATCTCACAGTCGGCGACCAAATTGTAATCCCACCTTATTCCATCATCCCATGCGACTGCTACGTCACAGAGGGAACGTCTTCCATCAACCAAGCCCTTATCACAGGAGAAGCACTGCCAGTCCAGAAATCCGCTGGGGACTTTCTTCTGGGAGGAACACGAAACTTGGGAAAAGAACTGGTGGCTGTTGTCGACAAAGAGCAGGGAAATTCATTTTATTCGCAGCTCGTGCATGGTGCCATTGAGGCAGCGGGCTCAAAAGACCAAGATAATCATGCGGTTGAGAGGGTGACGAAATACTTGGTAGGGTTTGTTATGACACTGGCAGTAGTTGTCCCTCTCAAGGAGATCTGTACATCTGCGGGTCCGCTGAGTTATGAGGCGATTCGAGGTGCGATGGCTCGGGCGATGACAATACTCACTTGCGCATGCCCTTGCGCCCTGGGACTGGCTATCCCCTCAGCAGTAGTTGGAGCAGTAGGTAAGGCGTGACGACGGAAGCACCAGAATGTCTTACTGAGATACTAACGATTGCCTCCTCTCAGGTATAGCAAGTCAGAACGGTCTTCTCATCACCAAGGGTTACAACACCATCCAGAAACTCAGCAGCACCCAATCCATCGTGTTCGACAAGACTGGAACTCTGACACGCGCAATGCTAGATATTACAGATTTCGAAACAACAAAAGCGTGGAAGAAGCCAATTACAGAGTTCTGGACTTATATCTGTGCTGTAGAGGAGCGCAGTATCACGAGTCACCCTATCGGCAGAGCTATCTTTTCAGCAGGAGTGAATCACCCCAATGGCCCGTGGTCAGAAACGAAAGTCCTTTTAGAGACGCGAAATGTTGCAAGCGAATCTAGTAAAGGTGTTTCAGGAGAAGTCTCTTTAGGCCAAGAGCCTTGGCGACGTGTTGATATAGGAAGCATGCGATACTTGGGTTCCTGCGGCGTTTCCAATCTCCCGGCTATATCTGAAGGAAAGGATAGTGGTGTGATATCAGTATACGTCGCTGTTGACGGGAAGTTTGCTGGGACTATCTATGTCACGGTAGTGTGATCCCGAGAAACATAAACTTCACATGCTACATGCTTACCTTTGTAGGATGCTGTTAGAGACGATGCAGAGAAGACCATTCAACAGCTCCATATGATGGGTTATGCAACGCATTTGGTAATTGCTCGGCATAACCTCGAGGGAGCTTGTGACTAACGTCTATAGTTGACTGGCGACATGCCTCACTCGGCATATCGTATTTCCCAGCAGCTGAAGCTACCGGTGCTCGCATCCGAAGCAACGCCTCAAGACAAGCTAAACCTCATCAAGAGACTGCAGAAGGAAGGAAATGTCGTTGCAATGGTACGTACCCCACTCATGTCGGGCATAAGGTACTTCTGACAGTGCGTTATAGGTCGGGGATGGACTCAACGATGGCTTGAGCTTAGCAGCAGCCGACGTTGGTATCGCTCTTTATCACGACGTCGCTACCCCAACAGTCGGAGCAACGGTATTTATTCTTAACTCGCGGCTGGACTCTATACCCTTGTTGCTCGAAATTGCCGAACTGACCATGAAGCAAATCCGATATAACTTGGTATGGGTCTTTGGCTATAATGCCCTAGCGTTGAGCATGGCTTCTGGGCTCTTCTCTCCTTGTGGCATTGTCCTGACACCGTGAGTGGAATTTTCAACCCTTACTGAGTAGTGCTAACTAGAATATTCATGTAGACCGCTTGCTGCGGCTTGCATGTCATTCTCGTCAATCTTTTTGACGCTGAATGGGTTTTGGCTACGGAATAGGCTAGCTACAGTTTTTAGAGCAGAGAATTAGATAGACGCAATATAGCAGTAAGGTCTAATTGCGCAGAGACTCTCTATGATAAATTGAGCTGCAGGT
The DNA here is from genome assembly GCF_013396075.1 of Fusarium subglutinans. NCBI lineage: Eukaryota > Fungi > Ascomycota > Sordariomycetes > Hypocreales > Nectriaceae > Fusarium > Fusarium subglutinans. The sequence continues at coordinate 44,000 of NW_023502187.1, forward strand.
GAAGTTTGATTCGATAGAGAGCTTGTCGAAATTGATCAGTGATCAAGTCGTTGGTTTGTTGATCCTGGTCTTGGCCCTCGGTTAAGAACTTCGGGCAGTGGCCCCGCATTCTCGGACCGTAGCGTCGGACTGAAAATACGCTAGTCTATTTCTGTAGTTCTCACGGTCCGGTTGTATGAGTCGTTGCATAAGTGACAGCATCAAATGGCCGTTGCTTCACCAAAATCTCACCTAATTTCCATATTGATCTTTATCTCCTGAGTTCCATTCAATCAGAGCTTTGCAAAAATCGCCAAAATGACCAAGCCTAGCATCAACTTCAAAGGTGACTTTGTCCAAATCATCGATGGGCAAAGCGCCCCCACCAAAGAATCTCGCCATGGATTAAACCCTGCAAACCTACAGGAGATGGCCAAAGTCCCCGTAGCGACTCAACAGGATCTCGATCGCGCAGTCGCAGCAGCCAAGAAAGCCTTCAAGACATGGAGAAAGACTCCTTACGAGGAGCGTCGCGAATCTGTTCTTGCTTTTGCTGATGCTGTTGACTCTCATCGTGATGAGTTCCAAGCTCTCCTCACAGCTGAACAAGGAAAGCCGGTAAGTGTTGACGGAATAGTGCTAGCATGATGTTTATGAAACTGATACAGTTAGATTCCTCAAGCTGCGTATGAGACTGACGCTGCTATTGAGTGGATGCGTGGCATGGCTCAGATTCCTCTGCCAGAGGATGTTCTCGAAGATACTGAGCAACGCACCATCATTAGCCGTTACACGCCCATTGGAGTCGTTGCAGCTCTTGTGCCCTGGAACTTTCCTCTTTTACTTGCCACGGGTAAGATCGCCCCTGCGCTATTGACCGGAAACGTGATTATTGTAAAGCCATCGTAAGTGCCCCTGTTCAAGAATTCCTGGTTAACATTGCTAACGTCTTAACAAAGTCCTTTTACCCCCTATGGAGGTCTTAAGCTGGTAGAGCTTGCCCAGCAGTTTTTCCCGCCTGGCGTGGTTCAATCTCTGAGCGGCGATGATAAACTTGGGCCTTGGATGACTAGCCATCCTGGCGTTGACAAGATCAGCTTCACAGGGTCTACAGCAACAGGCAAGGCTGTTCTTCGAAGCGCCAGCTCCACGCTGAAGCGCGTGACCTTAGAACTGTAAGCCTTCCTCCACTTTTCATGTCCCCTGTAATCACTAACTCGTTCAGCGGTGGCAACGATCCAGCTATCATATTTCCAGATGTCGATATTGACAAGACTGCTGAGAAAGTAGCCTTTTTTGCATTCCTCAACTCAGGTCAGATTTGCCTTAATCTCAAGCGAATCTTTGTGCACCAGAGCATTTATCCCCAGTTCAAAGAAGCACTTGTCAAGCATGTCAAGAGCTATACTTTAGGCGATGGGTCTAAAGAGGGTGTAACACATGGCCCGCTGCAGAATGCTCCTCAGTTTAAGCGCGTCAAAGGGTTCTTTGAGGATATCCAGAAAGAGGGCTGGAACGTTGCTGTCGGCGGCAAGATTGAGTCTTCCGATGGCTATTTTGTTACCCCTACTATCATCGACGTACCCCCTGAGACATCTCGCATCGTTGTTGAGGAACCATTCGGTAAGCTTCAAGTATTTGATATGACCTTGAACTAGACTGATTATGTATTCTAGGACCGATTGTGCCACTTCTCACCTGGAGCAGCGAGGAAGAGGTGATCGAGCGTGCAAATGATACGACTATGGGACTAGGCGCCTCTATTTGGTGCAATGATATACGTCGTGCTCACCGAATTGCACGAGAGATCCAGGCTGGCAATGTCTGGGTTAACACTCATTTTGACTTGACTCCAATGGCAGCATTTGGCGGACATAAAGAGAGCGGTATTGGAACTGAGTGGGGTGCCAATGGTTTGAAGGGCTTTTGTAACGTTCAGACCTTATTCCTGAACAAGAATGTCGTCTCGTAGTGACGTAGGCTTGTATGTAAGATTTTTGCAGTTTTTTATCTTCGTTTGATCTTCTCCAGTCGATTGTTGTGGAATTCGTCTATGTGTCTCGTTGGAATGGGATGGCACCAATTAATCTCTATAAGTATACGCAATTAATGCTGAAAGGAATACCGCTACTAATATTAGTCGCTCTAAATACCATAATTCTATGTATAGAGTCACTCGGAATTTATAATTAGTTAAGTGCCGAGATAAATCTGTGCTGAGCTACAAAGAGGACGCGTTGTTGTGATGCTGAAGGTTTAGCATTGAATGGAGGTGGCAGATCGACAGATCGCTCCAAACAAACATACTACACGGCTCCTCGTCTGGTTCAGTAGCCTATACCCTCTAGGTAGGGGCACTGAAAGGAACCGGGTAATGAGTCCCCGCTCGGTCCGATGCCCGGGTTCGCTATGCTAAGTTCGTCATGTGCCGTTGCCTTGTCCCGGACTACGGCTGATAAATCGTTCAAGACGCGGGTATGCACAATACCTCAGTGTTTCTCCTGCAGAAGTACTCCCCTTTCGTCAACAGCTCTTGGTTACAACTCACTACCAACAATTAGAGATGGCCTCTGTAATTCTCCCAATCATGACTCGCAGGCCCCTTTCTTCTTTCCGAGGGGTGATCAGCTCCGTGGGCTTATCTCGTCCGTTTATCCCGCATCTCACTCCAGCCATACCCTACTCAACATCTGCGCAGCCGATCTGCTCTAGTCCACCGAAGCCCTACCTTTTAGTCACTAGAGCTCCGAGATTCTCCATTGTGCAAGGTCCCACCATCCCTCCACTCTGGAACAGGACCCTCGGGAATCTAGTCAAAGAGCAAGCTGAGCGACGTGGCAAGAGAACTGCACTTGTTGTACCATGGCAAAACATTAGGCTCACGTATGAGGACCTCGAGTATCGCAGCTCTATCGCCGCTAAGGCCCTGATCAACGCAGGGTTGAAGCATGGCGATGCCGTTGGGATATTTGCTGGCAATCGCTTTGAGTACATCGAATTGTTCCTGGCATCTGCTAGAATCGGGTGTCCTTTTGTGGTGTTCAACACGACAAACTCAGCCCATGAGCTTTGCTCTGCTGTTGCTCGTAGCGGTCAGTCGACCAAACTCATCGACCATGCAGACCTCTAATGTCACTTCGCAGACTGTAAAGCCCTGTTCATTGCGTCGTCTATTGGATCTATTAAAACGGATGATCATGTCTACCAGGTTGCTACGACAGAAGTAGTCGGCGCATGTCTGGAGCAGCTTATTATGTTTGACCGATCTCCTTCGCGGGAGCTCTTTAACTGTCATAGATACGAAGACTTCCTGAATGACGGCACTAACGGACCTGTAACGAATCACCAACTTGAGCGAGCTGAGACTCGTGTTCGGCCTTCAGACGTATTGAATATGCAATTTACTTCTGGTGAGATGATATCTATCGAGGAGGTGGCTTTTCGACTCGCTGTACAGTCTCTAACATGTCACAAGGTACTACTGGCCTTCCGAAAGTCTCAATGCTCACAAACAAGTAAGGACCTAAGCTCTGTTGAGCTATCTTTAATTTACTAACAAGCTATTCTAGCAACTTGCTCAACGATGGTAGATACGTGGGGCATGCCATGAGACTCACCCAAGACGATGTCGTATGCTGTCCGCCCCCGCTGTTCCACTGTTTCGGTCTAGTCATGGGATTTCTTGCTTCCTTCACCCATGGTTGCACTATTGTCTTTCCTTCCGACAGGTTTAACGCGAGGCAAACTCTCGATGCAGTTGAGACAGAGAAGGCTACCGCACTACTCGGTGTCCCCACAATGTTCATATCGGAGCTGGAACAGATGGAATCACAGCCTCGGGAAATCACAACAGTGCGTACTGGTCTCGTTGCTGGCTCGCCCGTGTCGCCTAGCCTGATGGATGAACTGAGAGCCAAGATGAATGTTCAGGGAATGCTTATCGCATATGGAATGACGGAGACGAGTCCAGTGACCTTCATCACTTCCCTAAACGACCCAGATGACAGGATGCTGACAAGTCTCGGCCGCGTTCTTCCCCATACCGCAGCTAAGATAGTCGACACGGATGGAAACATAGTTCCTATTGGGGAGCGTGGAGAGATCTGTACCAGTGGGTTTGCCTTGCAAAAGGGATACTACAAAGATGAGGCCAAGACACAGGAAGCAATGAGACGGGATGAGAATGGCGTGTTGTGGATGCATACTGGTGACGAAGGCTACTTGGATGAAGAAGGTTACGGTTTCATCACTGGCCGTATCAAAGACTTGATTATCCGTGGTGGTGAGAATCTGTCGCCCAGCGAGATTGAGAACCAGCTGCTACGTCATCCAGCAGTCAGAGAAGCTTGCGTGGTGGCTGTCAAGGATAGGATCCACGGCGAAGTAGTCGCAGCCTTCTTACAGGCGTGCTCACAAGAGAAGAAACCATCAGATGGAGATATTAGGGATTGGGTTCTGCAGGATCTGAGCCCAGTCAAAGTTCCGGCTTTTATCTTCTGGCTTGGTCACGATGGCGTGGATGCTGAGTTGCCCAAGACGGGAAGTGGAAAGTATCAGAAGCATATCATTCGCGATATTGCAAATCGGCTAGCAGGGAGGAAAGCAGGACAGAGGATTGAATAAAGGTGGTCTTGATGATTGGATTACTCCAGGTCTGTTAATATGTTGCTTTCTGGTTCGTGCACCCATCTCAGCCTCTCTAAGGATTGCCTTGTTGCGTCTGCGATCAAGGCACATCGCATGGAGGAAGGGCCATTATAAGTTTACTTCTTTTATAGAGTTAATGCCATTATTATGAAAAGTGGCATAAATGTAGCCTATAGTTAGCATATATATATGTTAGCTAAATCATTTCCCATCATTTGATAATACTTCAAGTTACTGCCTGCTTACCAATCTTCCAAGGCTCTTTCTTTATCCAGCATCTTAACGGCCTCTAAGACCTCTGGAAGTCTGCTGTCTTTATGAAAGCTTGCAAGCCTAGTCCGAGCATATACCCGTGCAGGCTCCTGGACTAAGGGTGACGCTGCTACTGCTGATAAGGGCCATACAAGCCACCGCACTAGCGTCTGGCTCAGATAGGACTGAGAAGTCAGGCTCTGGAAAAAGGGCACACTGCAGAGGATATCTACGGCGACTTTGTCCGCGTTTGACTTCGTGTAGTCGAGAAGGTTGAGTCTATTCTGCGGGAGGGTGCCTGTACAATCATCGACCGTCGCATTGCAGTCAGCGAGAGCGGTGGCAGACCGGTGAATCCATTTACTGAGAAATAACTTCATTACACGCAGGATGTTCCAATACCGGGCTGACTGAGGGGTTGGATACTTGTGAGTAATGCCATTAAATGAACAGTCTGGGGCTTCAGTTGTCGGTATCACCTCGTAGGGGAAGAGTGTAGATGCTTGATCTAGCAGACAGTCTATCTGCGACACCAACTGGCATCCCTGAGCCACGATAACCTCGGGCGCTGGTGTGTCCTCTGCGTCTGTCGATGTCAACTTCGCGAGGAGTCGAGACATGGAGTCCAGAACTGCGCCAAGGTCGACCACTAGAGAGCTTTCGCCGCTTAAGTCACCCAACTGTGTCCGCATTTCTGATACAGTTGCAGGCACAGGAACACGGCGCTGCGCACATGATGCGTATGTATGATTGCTGACATCCGAAAATAGGGCACGGCCTAGGGCAGACTCGAACTGACGGGGTCCTCGCAGCTTGACGAGTTGGACGGCGCCATCTACATGGGATGTCCAGTTGTTTAACGAGTCACAGCGGTGGAAGGCAATAGCCTCGAAAAGAGCCAAGAGGAGCACTGAGGCAAGAGTGCTGTCATTGGCCGCTTTCTGTGGCAATGACAAGGCTGCGTTGATGTTCTGAATGGCCGCGAGGTAGTTCTTGCGAGCGAGGGTCATCAGTGACGGCTGCATGAGTTCGTAGGAGAGCATGGCCAGTGCAGGCGCAAGCATCGCCGGTGACGAGAGAAGGTCAGTTGGACAGTCGAAGGCTATAACTGATAAGAACTCCAACGACGCGGTTGGCGCGTACATAGACAAGAAGAATGCAGTCCCAGCATCCTGTGGTGACAAGGCTAAACTAGTACCCAGAGTCAATATGGCACCGCGGGGAATAGCTTCAGCCTTGGTGAGACGATGGGTCGGGGATGTGGCGGACAGAGAAGATGAGTCATCAGTGCGCCGAGACCCAGTTGAGATCGGTCCCTCAAACAGTGTATTGGGGGGTTCTAGCCCTCGACGCGTCGTTCTCTTCCCCCATCTGGAACGCGCCTTGTCAAGAACTTCGCTGGTTTGATCCCTGACGATAATAGCTTTTGGATCTCGGTACCCGGGACAGGGGATGTGCTTCCTGATGCACTGGCCACACGCGGGCTGCTGCTTGTCACACTGTGAAGACAAATGAGACTTGATTTGGTTTTCAGCATTTCAAGTCGTTCAGGTCTAACTCATCTTGCCTCGCTTTTTCTTGCACGCATGGCAAGCAGTAGACGGCCGGCCGCAGTACGTCATAGTGAGCAAAGATAGTGCCCTTATGAATTTTGGATAGTCGTGAGATGCTGGACGATGGCCTGAGCCCAGGACGGACCCTGTATTGCATTTGTCGAGTAGGTCGTTGTTATTTGCAGCGACTACACGTAATCATAATAGATCCACCTAGAAGCCGAAGTCCGAGAGAGTGGGGACGCTATTTCTTCTCACTGCATACTCAAATTGGCCTAGTCCAGTCCCTGTTGTTTTGCACTGAATACGCTAACTAGACGAAGCAAGGAGATGGCAAGTGAAAGCAGTTATGGTCAAGAGACATATAAATTACTTGACTCGCCGCCATCGCAGACAAAGTCTTTCCTCTGTCTTGACAGTCATAGACACAATTCTCTACCCGTCTCACACATATTGATGGTGCGTAGTAGACTACTACACAGACTTACAGGAACAAGTTAACAATATCATGGTTCTCGACTCGTGGTCAATCGTCGCTGTTGTTCAGCTAGCGGCCTACATCCCAGCAATCTGTCTCGCTATCTACATATGCAATCTCCATGGCTTCAGCAAGAGTTCAGGGTTTGTGGTAACTTGATGCAGTACGGCACGTTGCAAGAGCTGACCCTAAAACAGATGGTACTATACGGTCACCCTGTCCCTCTTTCGCATAGCAGGAGCTGCTTGTCAGCTCATCTCCATCAACAACAAATCTAAAGGTCTCCTGGAGGCTGTGATGATCCTCAACCATATCGGCCTGGTCCCCTTAATGCTGTCGACTCTAGGGATGCTGTCGAGGTTGTACGTATTCTACGTGGGTTTATGCATGCTTTTAGTCTTGTTGCTAACGTTTGTCTTATGTCAAATATAGAGCCGATGTCATCAATGCCCAGTTGACCGACCCAGCTATCTCGATTAGGTACGTCCGGTTAATGCAACTCATTATGCTGCTCGGAGCCGTGTTTGGAATCATTGGCGTGGAGAGCAAATCATCAAGCGGCACCTCTCCCTCTGCTTGGTCGTACGTTGGTGTTCTCTGCTATGCAGCAGGGTTTTGCTTGCTGGTCGTGGTTCTGGCCAAATCAATATCGGTTGTAAGCCTGGCGCCTGCGAGAGAGCGCATCCTTGTACCGGCCGTCGGCCTCGCTCTCCCGCTCGTATGTATTCGGCTGTTGTACCAGATTTTGCTGGTGTTTATCCATTCGGGGCATTTCGTGCTGATCAAAGGATCGGTACTTGTCTTTGTCTTCATGTGTGTTGTGGAGGAGTTTCTTGTTGTCTGTATCTTTCTATTAGTCGGACTCAGGCTCGAAAGACTTGACGAGTCCCAACAGGGACCTATCTTGTCGCGCAAACGGGATCGGCGTCGAGACCGGCGTCATTACAGGCGCGGTGAGTCTGATCCGCAACTGTAGAACTCATTATGAGGTCAGATCTAGAAGGCAGAGAGGAGCGAAAGGAGGAGAGAAAAAGGCTAGGAGGGTTAAGAAGTAAGAATTACTATCAAGAGAGTGAAAAAGAAAAGTTTGCAACTTAATGAGATATTTTGATGAAAGCAAAAATTAAGATATCTCAAGTTGACCATATCAAGCTACCTAGATCATACAGTAGGGTCAATCCGACCAATCAGGCAGGGCTGGGCTGCTCACAGCGCAACACTGGAGCATGGCTCTATTTCATAACGTCCAGGTGAGGAGCTGTGACGCCTGGATATGTGACGCGGTTGGCGCCTAATGAAACAGGGCTGTATCGGGTTAATAATCTTGCACTGCCGGCGGGGCGTTCCAAATTCATATAAAGATGCCTGTTGCAACCAACACTTCGCTGCAGCTTACCAACACCTGTTTTCTTCGCACTTACCATCCTTCAAACTATAATTCCTCTATTTCACTGCATCTATTGCAATAATGTCAGATAATCCACCACGCGACAAGCCAATAACTACATGGTTCAGGTTCAAGCTTCCAGAGGACATTTTGCTAGATGTATCATTATTCCATGCTCTGCACCCGACTATGGAACAGTGGACACATGTTCGTCTCTGAAAATAGCCCTTGAATAAATTTTACTCACCTTTGCCAGGCCTGCTATGGAAGGATTAAGGAATCTCCACGAGACTGTGTGCTTCTAATTAACTGGGATCGCACCAGATCATGGCTGGAGTTTTCGCAGTCAGATAGCCATGCAGAGCTGCTTTCCAGCCTCGGCTCTCACTCAGATGTTCCAGTAGTCGGTGAGATCATCGACTTCGCCAGGGACTACGTCACGATTGCGATATCTTCTCATACCGAACTCAAGAGAGTCTATTTCCCACCTTCAATCTCACAAGAAACTCGCCGTGCCGTATGGGACAGAGTGCGACATCTGGGGACTACAGCTGCCTATGGTAAGAAGTTTCAGCATAGATACCCGTACAGAGCAACCCCGAGCTTGGGATGGGTTGACGGAAATGTAAAATGGGAGGGGCAAGATGCGGTAGCATGTGTCTGGGTTCATAAGTGGAAGGATCAGGAAGCTGAAGAGAAATTCAAAGCCACTGAGCGATATCCGCACATGAAGGATGGCGAGCTCATAAAGCCTCTAACTCTTGATCTATTTGAGCAAGGCCTGAGGGATTTGGGTGCCTTGGGTTGGGAAGAGTGCCACGTTGGCTTTGAGACGAGGTGCTACATCCCGTAATCAAAGCGATAATTAAGTAGTGTTGTAACATTAACTCTCATAGTGCTGGACAATTGATAGCTGGCAACATCACCATAAATTACCCTCCTTGTTGTCGCACTGAATTTTCGAGGGCCCCCCGGCACTTGCAATTGCCCTTTCCACACAGCCCGCTTTGATAGTTATCGGCAAGGTGAAGGTAAACCTATGTCGCGCAGTCCATCCATCCCCTGTCTCAACTTCAATCGCACTTGAATGCCAATCCGTCATTGCTCCACAGCCTTTTTCTTCACTCTTCAGCTTCTTCCCGTCGTCGTCTATCCAGCTGTAGCCGTTTGCCACAATTGTCACTGTGTAGAAGAGGGGAACGGCAAGGCCATCCTCGACTAGCTCGCAGGCAGCCTGGGGTTCAGGCGCGGGACCTTGCTCGCAGTTGGGAGAGTGGCACGGGTAGTGGGTGCATACCATGCCATCGGCGTCTGTTGTTGTCGTTGCATCGTCTTTGCAGTTGGGCATACAAGCAACCTGTTATACCAGTTAGACCACTTTCTGATGATAGATATAGTTGGACTACTTACGATACCGCCCTCTGCCGTAAAGGTGAACCTTTTCACATCGACATCTGATGTTTCGAACAGCAGCTCAACATAAGTGCCAGCTGTAGGTATTAGCATCGTCTAGAAGCACGGAAAGAAGAGGCATCTTACTGGAGTCATCGGGAACTTTCCACTTGATCTCAAGATCTTTCCCGCCATCTCCACTCTCAATATTATCGTCATCGTCATTCCCAACCTTCCAACCCTTGACGGCTTCTTTGACATCATCATCATCAATCAGAAACTTCCAATCCGACCCTTTATCATCCGAGACCGGGATAAAAAACTTTAGGGGACCGCCCTGAGTCGGTATTGCTGCATGTGCTGTCGCCGTGTAGGTTTCGTATCCCGCGTCGCAGAATGGTGTAATTTCTGGTGTCGTCATGGTAACAGCTGCTGTGTTGACCCAAGATGCACAAGTGGGCTTCTCGACACATGCTTGTCGGTTACCAGAGCCTCCACATTCTGTGTAAGTGGCTGTCGAAACGCAAGAGAAGCCAGACGACGTTGGAGCATCAATAGAAGGAGCCCGGGTGAGTGTGGGGAAAGACTCGGTAGTAGCTTCGGTCGTTGTGACTTGGGATGTAGGAGATGCGAGTCTGCCAAACTTTTTATCGAGTCGAGCTTGTGCTGCATCTGCTATGTCGTTGAGCTGCGCTTCTGTATACTCATCGATGTCCCATTCCTCCCATGTGAGCCTGGTGGCCGTTACAGTAGGGGTCTCCGTGCTAACAGTAGTTGTTTTAGAGATGGTTTTCGAGGAATTTTCCCCTTCTACATCACAGCCGTATATGGTGCCGCAAGTGGAGATAGTACTCTGTGCTGTTGTAGAAGTGATAGTCCCATCAACAGAAACCCCATAAGAAGTGGTGGTGATGCACATCTCAGCTGTCTCAGTCTTACAGTCTTTGGGCTTGCTGGAGAAGGTTGGGTTACCGGCGGGGTCGATACTAAGATATGCGGGTTAGCCTGAAATACCAGGAGCGAAGGATCTTGACAGCTACATACGTGAATCCAGGCCAAGGGATAGACCCTGTGATATCCACCTTGATAGGTGCGGTGGGGTCGATCTTGATAATCGGATGGGGACCACTAGAGAGGTCAGTTTTGGTTCAACGTAACATATGCCGTACTAGAAAAGCTTTATACGTACGGTAGATGCGTCCCAGGAGGAAGCACGAAGCTCCATCCGCCAATGGGAGCGAGACATAGATCAAAGAACCACATGTCGCAGGGAATCTTGATACCATTATCGCTTGCCTGTGGATCTGGTACTGGTGTTGTGATTGGGATGATAAGGGGAACGACTCCGGCCGTTTCAGTGGACTTTGGACCCTTTGTAATATCACTATTACTATGCTTGGGCAGTGTTGTGACCTGACCATCAGGCAATGTGGTTACGGGGTTGACGGTTGACTGAGACTCAGAAGCTGTAGTAAGTCGTTCCTTGGTGACGGGAGAACTATTAAGGGGATCATCTGACTTGGTGGCGTCTGTACGACTCGACTGATCAGTGTCTGGGATGAGGTCGACCGATGTTGGCGGAACAGATGCAACAATGGAACTGGGCTCCTGACTGTGATGTTCACTATCAGTGGCGCCTTGGGATGAGAGAAGGGAATCAAGTGTCCCAGTTGGGAAAGTTGCCGTGATAGGAGCGTCTGTTCTAGTGATCGCTGTTGAGAGAGTGCCAGTAGGAACCAAGAGGGATGTAGGAGTTTGATTCATGGGCAGAGTTGTGTCTGGAGTCGAAGCCGTGGGAACACCACTAGTCGTACTGGGGGTGACTATTGTATTGGTACTCCTGTCGGCGTCCCCAGGAGAGTCAGTGGTGGGCTTATAGACTGTCTCGGAGAGGTCTGTTCCTGGTGAGAAAGGCTCGGTGGAAGAAATGGCAGTCACCAGGCCACCAGGTAAAGTTGTGACAAAGGCTGGCTTAGACGCAATGGGGACGACTTGGGTGTTTGGTAAGGTGGCATCTCCATCTGGAATATCATGGCTTGCATCTGATGGCTTCCCGGGCCTGTCAGTTGTCGGCTGGCCATCGAGAATGGTAGTAACGTAGCCAGTACTGGACACTACCTCGTTAGAGGTGGAGGTAGTAGTGACGTGGTTACTTGGCAACGTTAAGACTGGGGGACCTGCTGTGATAAACACATGTGATTGTATGGAGGATACCCTTGTGTGCTCTGATAGCCCTCGTTCTGGAGTGACTGTAACGGGAAGGGATTGATGGGTTGTGGAGAGTTTGCCGGAGATATCTTGATCAACTGTCGGGGAAGATAGTGCAGGCTTACGGAGAGTAATGATGGTAGTTGGGTCAGCAATGGATGGAAGTGGAGGTCCACACATTCTATTAGCACCACAGGTCCATCCTTCTGGACAGCAGCCTTCACGACAACACGCTTTATCTAAGATACTATAAGCCAACATCAGATACGAGGTAGGTAGTTGATCTTACTTGGGCCACAGATATGCTCTAGCCATCCGTCTCCAGGAGGGCAACAGCTTTCGTCTTGCAGCAGAATACGGCAGTCGCCGGTGCACAAGCAAGACCCATCAGGGCATGTTGACCTAACTGGCGAGCTTGACACTGCCGCCAGATTGAGGGCAAAGAGCAACAGCCACCGTGCGGCTGGGATACTCATAGTTGAAAAGGTTGAACAGATGTAGACAAGTGATAGGAGGGGAGGATCTTGAAGAAGAGAATATCCAAACCAGTTCGTAAACAAGGGATATTATGAGAAAGTATAAGAAGATTGAACTAAATAAAATCAAGCTGGGGACTTCTATTGTCGTGCTATACTGCCATATAAGATTGGGCTGTCAGTATGTACATATGGGAGGTAGCTGTTTAAGTCTTTACAGATGAGGAAAGCGCCGATGTACTACTATGACTGTCACAATGCCTTGTTATAAATAGAGTAAGGCTGTATCCAATGTCATGCACGCAACTGAAGCAGGAGCATCTTTGAAACGGCTGGCGCATATACGAAGCAGACATGGACATGGAATAGATCCTACTTGACAATTGACGCGCCACACGTGTCGCGGCGTCAAGGCAGACAGCAGGGCAGCAATAGATTGATCATGCTCTCAGAAAGCCCGATTGGTTATGTGGACAAGCCTCAATTGCGGTATTAATATATCGTGATGCAGGCATGATGGTACTTTGTTGGCTTTGGGAATTATGGTCTGGTGATGGGGCCAACAGCTGCATTGTCCAAGCGGTAATACCGCGCGGCTGGGGTACCATTTCTTTTTTTAATTGAGTCATGCAGTAGACTCTCGACATTTGGGTAGCAGCCCGAGGCTGAGCTGCAGAAAGGATTGTTTCAAATGAATTTCTCTCGGGACCAACAGAGTGGATGACCAACAGCCAGTACCAGTGCTGGTGCTTTCTATAATTGCATCACCTGTTGGGACATTTCTAACCAATACGGTTCGGCGCTGTTGGCCCCCAGAACCCCTGCCATAACTTTATGTGCTCGGTGTTTCCACTCACTGCGGGCGCTTAGACGAGCACGACGCTGATCATTCGACATGGCATGCACCACCTTCTTGTTCATGTTGGTGCTCAGACCTTTGGAACCAACACGCAAGAAAACCACGGAGAGTGCCTTCGCGTACATTGCCGCAATTTGTAATGGGTCCTGCAGTAAGAACATGATTCTTGGCTCCCACGAATGTTTATACTTAAGCAGAACTGGAATCTCTTGAGTTCCAGTGCCACTCAATTACCATTGAACCCCATAAACTACATATAATTGTACACTCGCCTTCCTCGCATATCTTCTCATATATCCTTCCATCCTCTTTATTACTGCTGAGCTCAGTCAGTCACTCTTGCTTTGCTTTGCAGCCCCCGTCAACCGATCTTTCGTCTCGTCTTGTCGTCCGTCCCCCTTTCCCGTCATGACTTGGCTTCAAATTCCAATCCTCTTTTCCTATAGAGCGTTGTTACTTATACTTCTTGCTCAATACGCCCTGGGTTCGATTGACTCTGTATTTAACATTAAACAAGGCGGTGTTGGAGTCGGTGGATGCAATGCTCACAAAAGCAAACTCAACAGATGGTGGACAGATGCAAGAAAGCTCGTCGACGCTGCTCTCTTGTACGCACAAGATGACAGCGTTGATGGACCTGAATACGTCTACACCTTTTTTGCATTAGACCCCCCTCCTTCCGATGCTGAGTACAGAGCACAAGCGCGCGGTATGTTCTCAATCCCCCAATCTCACAACACCCTGGATAGTCAGTTGCTGAACCGTTCAAATAGCTAGGTTGCTGTTGGTCAAGAGGTTTATCGATGGCGATTTACAGCTCCCTACCGGTAAACCCTGGCTTTTCTGTTCGAGCAAGTGGTTGGAGCGTAAGTGTGTGCTGTCCCTGCTAAGTCACTATTTGAATAACGTGGCCTACGTCTAGGTATGGACTGGGATGACGTTGCCTATGATAAGGAGACAGGCGACAGGTTTACAGGTGATGACGCCAAGAAGGTACGAGATGTATATCATGAACCAACTCCACCTCCAGATGAAGCAAACCAGCCAAAAGGTGCGTAGCCAGGTGCCAAGAAAATCACACTTTCCCTTACGGTCTGTCCGACTGACATTTCCTCAGAGTTCCCATTTTGGTCCTCGGACATCAGGGAATACTTCACAGATGAGGCTGATGACTATTGTACGAAGAAGGTCGACGGACTTGCCCAGCACTTTGGCGCTACTCATGAGGACCTGACGTGGAAAGCAGTCACCATCTGTGTCCAGAACTTGGGAAAGAATGCTAAAACTGAACATTTGCGCCTTGGAAGAATCCAAAAGGAGGGTCAAAGTATTGTGGACTACAGAGCAAAGTCTATGACATTATTCCATGAACTCTTCCATGTTGTCCTAGGCAATGCGGATACCCAGGAGCATGAAAAAAGCTGTAAGTCCAAAGATAATTACGTAATGGCATGGTCTAATGAGCCATTAGATGAGCTGAAGTATATTGCGAACCCTAGGAAAGAGGAAGGTGAGGACCCTGGCGATGAAGATCAAGACATCATCTCCACGCAGGAGGCCTTGTATAACCCGGAATCCTACACCATGTATGCTCTTTCTTGCATTCTTGGGCAGACAAATAAGCATCTCACGTTCGCTAGTACAAGGTCGAAGCTCAAAAAGACCGAAGATTCAAAGGATAAGGATAAGAACAATGGAGGGTCAGAAGGCGCTGGTCATCGAAAGAGGCTGATGAAGGTTTGACTTTGTATAAACTTCAAAGTATTATAGTAATATATATCATAATACTCTATATGATGTTGATTAAATGTTAGATATAACAGTTGGTGATTGTATTGCGTGCCTTACTAACTAGGTGATCTTGAATGGAGTTATAGATTATTTCTTCCAAGACGGACGGGCTTGATGCAGACTACAGAATGGTTAATAACAGGATACTTGATTTAATTCCCCAAACAACTAATGTCCTTCATTACAGCCAGGCTAAAAATTAGAAATAAAAGTCTAGAAGAAAGATATTTCAAGGAAAGCCTCCACCAATATAGTGTTATCTGCATGTTAAAGTCCCCAGGAAAACCTTCATCTTTAACATTAATGTAGAACAAGAAGGCATACCAGATAACAAGCCACACTTTGTTTAAGAAACAGCAGGGAAGAGCGGCAGTATTACTGAACCAGGATTTCGCCTTGGTAGAGTAGTAGTGGGAGAGGAGACAAGGACTGAGAGTGACAATGAAGCGGCGACGCCGACGGAGGGCTTTGAACATATAACGCACCTTCCTGTAGACAATGGTGTGCTCGTCGCGGGGTGTAGTGACTTGGATGCAGTCCCTGATTTGGATTTAAACTTTGGCGTCTTGTCATGCGAGTCGATGTATCCAGAACATCTTTCTGTAATAAGTCAATCGGAAGTGACACACCGAGGGCTTTTTGCCTTATTCGTCCCAAGCTATTGTATGCCATTATGTACTAATTGTTTAATCACGATTGCTATTTTTAGTAGGCTAAGGAACAACTGCGGCCTTCAAGGTTAAGCTTTAGGCTGCGAATACAGGTGATAAATGACAACATGATATTTCCACAATAGTGCGATTTGGATAGAGCGGCCCGATAACAGAGGGAGGGCGAAACTCGGATGTATAATACATTCACAACCAGCTCACTGTGACGCGGTAACCATTTTATTATCCCACTGGCTGACTCAGCCACATTTACATCAAGCAAGATGGTATGATGAATGGCTTGTCCAACGGTACTAAAGCGGAATATCCGTATCCGAAAACTGATCGGATATTCCATAAACGGCATAATATGATGCTACCCTAAGGCGAAAAACCAACTGACTCGTGGTTACCCTTAAATTGTACCAGCCATAGGTGGAAACGGCTGGTTTTATGTTCCATAGACTTATACACCCAAAGGACCCTGATGCCATTTTCATGCATCCTTGGCAGAGACCCTGTTTCTAAGACCTATCCCACTCGGAAAATAGTAAGCAATTTCGTACGCAGAGGCGGTCAAAATGCAGTGGCAGTCAACACTATAGCACGGGCCAGGTTTAATTGTATTTATGCTCGTCGACTAGCCTCAATTCTAAACTTTACTCAGCATCGCAAACTACAAACTTTCGTCTTCTACATCTTCCAGCATGCGTTCTACTTCTTCCTTTTTGACGGCCGCGTTGGTTCTAGGGCTGAACTCATCCCTTGCCTAGGCCCAGATCAAGCCCATCTCTGAGTTCTTCAACATCACTTCCTTTCCAAATGAGCAGAAAGAGAACGTTACGCGTCTTCTGAATGAAGGCAGGCGACTCGCCACCGATAGCTCGATTCACCAGTATTTCGTGGATCAATGCATCACCCAACAGGTGTATCCGGCTATGTTCACTATGCCCCCCTGGCTTTGTGGATCCCTTCGCGGCTTTTGACAAATTCTTTTTCGTCGGCCATGCATATGTTCATGCCTGGGCGTATGATACTGGCGATGGCTTGGTTGTGATTGATGCTCTTGATAATCAAGACGAGATTGAGAAGATCATGATCCCCGATTTGGAAAAGCTAGGCTACAAGGGTAGCGATATCAAGCACCTCATAATCACACACGAGCACATTGACCATTTTGGGGGAGCCAAGTATATTCAGGATCAGTTCAATGCTTCTGTCTACGCCACCGAGGCGGCATGGGAGGGCATGGCTGAACAAGGCAAGGATGGCAACACGCCAGTCCCAGTCAAAGACAAGGTGGTAGTCGACGGCGATGTCCTCGAATTTGGAAATATCGCATTTGAGATTGTGCAGACAAAAGGGCATACTCCCGGCACGCTTTCACTGATCTTCCCCGTCGTTGACAAGGGCAAGCGTCACATGGCTGGACTATCTGGTGGCACCGGAACGCCAGCAGACAAGACTTCGCGAGAACAGAAGATCACGTCGCAGAACCGCTTTGCCGAGATATCCAAGAAGAAGGGGGTTGATGTCCTTCTCTCAAACCACAATGTCGCCGACCACAGTCTTTACAACGCCGATATTCTCGCCCATCGTGCCCCAGGTGCATCCAATCCGTATGTCGTTGGAGTCGATAACTTTTACAAGTACATGAGGATCAACACACTGTGCAGCCAAGTTATTGCTGCTCGTCAGGGAATGGACTTGGATGTTTAGTCTGTATGTTTGAAAGTTGGGTGTCAATTGTTCCATGTCCATGGATCAGATATAGTTATCTCAGAGTTAGAATTCTTTTTAGATAAATATTCTTCAATTAGTTTTAAATACATAAGATCAGGCTGCCTTGAGACCCTTTCCCAGAAAAGTCTTTTCACCAAACTCCTGTTCCGCGACCTGGAAAAGAGGGAGACCCTGGAAGTATCCATTGCCTGTTGTTCCAACTGCCTCCCAGGTCGATTTAGCTTCATGCTCACCAATTGTCAAGAGTGGTTTTCCTGACCCTGCCGAGCTTGCGTCCGCCAAAAGTTGGATTTGACAGCATCTCTCCATCAGCACGAACCATGCGATAGTGGCCTCAATCGTGGGCCCGACTGTCATGATACCGTGGTTGCCCAGAAGAGCTGCTTTCTTGTTACCCAGAGCTGCTGCAATGTCTTTGCCTTCAGCTGGGGCCAGCACAAGCCCGGAAAAGTTCGACCATAAAATATGATCGTTCCAGAATACGCAGAAGTCCTGGGTGAGCATATCTAGTGTCCTTCCGGTGGCGCAAAAAGCTCGTCCGTAGGTACTATGCGAATGGGCTGCGCAGAGAACACCAGGGCGAGCTTTGTGTATCTCTGCATGAATAGCGTAGGCCGCTAGAATGACTGTATTAGAAAATCGGTATTCAAGCCAGTTCAAAAGGGAACAAACCATAATTCAATCGCTTGTTTCTTCCTCCCTCGACTACCTTACCCTCATGACTGATACGAATCAAATCTTCGTCACGGATGAGCGAGAAGTGTAGCCCTGTGCAAAATGAGGTTAGTAAAACTGTGTAAAGACAGGCGTAGGATCATATGCAGTCTGCAAATGACATACCGAAAGGGTTTACCCAAAAGCTGTTGGGATCAACAGGATCTCTCACAGTTACATGTCCAGCGACGCCTTCAGCAAGACCAAAGTTTGCTAGCACTCGGAATCCTAGTGCTAGTCGGTGCTTGACATACTTGCGCTCCTCATAGGGATCATCAAACGTGGGAGCTTTCTCCGCTTCATCGTCGACGAAAGCCAGACTTGGGTCTCCACTTCGATATTCTTCCGTGTTTGATGAGGGCGACATAATGACGGGTGGTTGAGAACGTTGTATGCGTATTGAAGTGTTTAGATCAAAGCTGTAGTCTGTAGATGATAGGGTTCATAACATCTGACATTATATATCTGGATATCTCGGAATATTATTCCGACTTACTATCACAAAGCCTTTACCTATTTGAGGAAGCCTCGGAATGGTGATATTTGCCAGCAAATCACAGGCAAAGTTCAAGGCCATTACTTGTCATATCCGAAATAATGTGCTGTTCGGGGTCGGATCTAAAGCCTCGCCTTACTCTGACCCCGCAGTTCGGAAAGACAGTCCAATAAGGTACTGACTGGTCCAACTGCACTATACTGTATGCGGCCGCGATTAATCGCCTGATGCACTTTGGGATGATCGAGTACCATAATTAAAGCTAGGTTGAATGTACTTATCCGGAATTATAAGATATCTGTTATCAAACTAGTTACGACGTGTAAAGAACTTGCTAAACTCTACATTACTCTCAAGCCTCTCCAAAGTTCCACTGCTATATTGTACAATCAGTTCCAGTCCATGGCCTTCAGCATGGCGTGGTGGTAGGATGATGCACCGGCCGTCAGGCTTTCCCTCAGTGTCTCCAACCGTAACGCGAAACGCAGAAGGATATCCCAGATCACGCCCGAAATAAATGTCATCATATCTATGTGCTTGAAGACAGACTATGAGCATGTCTGGGCCAGGGTATCGGTCAACATTCCAGGTCAAGGAAGTACTCTTGGGCATCTGATTGAGCAGTCCAACGAGGCGCCTTACTGCTCTGTTGTTGACTGCAGCAATGGCTCGCTTGACACTAGTCGCCAACTCCACATAGATCGTGGGTCCGTCTTCTTCATTCTGTAGACGAGCGACAGATGCTCTGGCGACTGCGTTCGGCTCCGCAAAATTCCCCCAATAGTTGGATGGGAGTGGAGGATCTTCCATGCGTTCCCTCGCATCAACAGTGATTGATAGCTTCGCCTCTGGGTATCGATGGTGGTCTATCTGCCTGGCAAGAACAACGTGGCGCCAAAGAAAAGCACATATAGCTTCAGTTGTGCTCAGCTTTTTGTTCGTAGCGCTTTTTAGGACATGGTTCTTGAGAAGAGAAAGCTTTTCTGCAGAGATGGAGAATATCCCATGCTCAGTAGACTGAGCCTCGGCAGCTTCGTAATTTGTCGGGTTCAGAAAGGTGGAAGAGGTCTCTGTGAGCTTCCAATCAGGAAACTCTTCTAAAGTCACGCCTTGTTCACCCTCAACAACTGAGCTTCGTTCAAGGGGGGTAATTGGAAAAACTCGGAGGCCGAGCTCTTGGGTAATGGCGGCCAAGTGCATGCCTATTGTCTTGTGCAAGATAAAGTTGCACACGCCATCGCCCGCCACATGCTGCATTTCACTCAATATCTGTACGGGAGAATAGTAGGACTACGATGTTTGTGTTGCACCAGTCGCATCGCGGGTGGCCATGCAACAGGAGAAAGAAATATGTCGCGCGGGTAACGTGGACTTACATGAAGACAGGTCCCGAGTATAAGGCCTCCACATATGAAGTTACACTGAAGCACCAGCGCCGGAATACTGGCACCGGACACGAGCTTTGCAGATGTGCCGAAGATGATGTGTCTCGGGATATTAAGAGGAAAATAATCCCTCTCAAGTTGGTGGAACGTTCCGAACTTCCATAAAGTCCGAAGTTCCGGTGCCGTGTAATCCTTGTAGTTGAGTCTGGCGCCCTGCTCCATATCGAATAGAAGCTCAACCTCTTCCCGAGTGCTTCCGATGGGCTGTCGCACAGAACATGCGAGTTCCGGGATGTCAATGATCGTGTTGACCAAGGCTCGCTCGAATAGATGAAAGATATGTCTCTTATCCGCATTTTGTGACACAGGAAAATACAGGCATGATGAGATGTAGTCTCTTGGAGCGATTTGATCAATTGCTGATAGTTTGACTATCTTTCCATGGGCGCTTGGCTGCGGCTTAATGGTAGTAGAGGTAGAGCAGGTGGATGGAGTGAATGGAATGGCAGTGGACATGTCGAAAATACTGCTTTAGTGATGTCAAGCTTTAGAAATGCGTATGTGCAAGAAGAATTAGTTTGGAAAGAATTCCAAGATGTCCCGGGCAGATCATAGATAAAACAATACGAGAATCTGATGCGTTAGACACTAGATGCCGAGATTGTAAGTATCTACCCCAAACATTCTGTTATTGACCCACGGACTCAAGAGAATCCGAACGATTTCGTATTACGCTTTGACCAACACATGATTGAGACGATATGCTGCACCAGTACTCCGTACTTGAGTCTTGTTTATCTGACACGTTGCGATAAAGCTTGTGCGCATTCTTCTCCTTGACTGCAGATCTTTATACGAAGGGAGCTATGTGATCGGCGCTTTTGGTCCAAGCGCATGCTATCTAACGTACCTGATAGGCGATATCGCTAAGACAAGATTCGACAGTGACATGTGACAAAACAGCGGTCCGAGCCACAGCTGTGCAGGGTTTAGTTTTCATTCCGAAGCTTGCAAGTGTAACGCAAGAAACACTACGGAGTAACGGGTAGATGATCGACCTTTTATCGTACGTTCAACATTTTCGTGGCCTTTACTGTGTTGAGTTTAGATTGCGAAAATGAAAAGGGTGTAGTTATAATAAAGCTGAAACGGAGGTCAAAGTCAGGATGATATTACAGAGCAGCATTGAAGGGATAAGCGTGATTGCTTTCACATGGCTCGCCCGATATCGTACAAAAAGATAACCGATGTTCTCTGAGAGAATTGCCTTATCTCTTTAAAGAACGAGAAGCAACTTTACTAAACCAATGTCTGCAAACAGAAACAACGAATCAGCCATGTCGAATTCATGGGTCGAACCAGCGGCCCCCGTACAGCCTTCCATCGTCAAATGCTCCGCCCTCGACAACCTCACCGCTTCAGTGTATCCTTCGCCTACACACTTCTTTCCTCTGAAACCGGAATCGGACCCTCGACAGCTCTACGAAGACTGCAAGAAAGGTCTCTCCCGATGTATCTATGAGCTTCCACACCTCGCAGGTGTTATCAGGAAAGACGAAACTGGACGTTGCGCCATTGAGATTCAAGAGGCACCGCATGCTGGCACAAACTTCTGGTATCGGGATCACCGTCACGACGCAGACATGCCTTCTTACACTGAGCTCAAGATCAACGGGTGGCCGTTTGGCGATGGCGAACAAGATGGCCTTGACAAGCTTCGACCAGGGGATTTTCCCTGCGTCCAAGATGGCGATCCTATAATTGCACCTCAGTTCAACGTCATCAAGGGCGGTATCGTCTTGACCATGTCGATCACGCACGTGATAGGTGACCTTGTCCAGTTCATGGACTTTCTCCGGTCTTGGTCACAGAACACGAGCGCGATAGCAACTGCCAGACTTGATGGCCAACCTGTACCTCCACTCCCGAAGCAAATATCGGCGGACTTGATGGATCGCTCCTTGTTGACACCTGAAGTGGGTATTGAGGAGGATCTTGACAAGCTCGGAGCTCGTGCGGCGAAGCTTCACCATCTTGACATGCTTGACCCTCGATCTCCAGAAGAAGTTGCGGAGAAATTGTCAAACCTGTTCACAAAGGCGCGCCTAACCAATGACGATCTGGTGAGGTTTACCGAAGATGAGCTTCGCACTCTGTCTTGTTCTGTCTGGACTTTTTCACAGTCCTCGATAAAGCAGCTACAGAACATGATCCAAGAGGTCTTGCCCAGTGGCTCAAAAGTGTCGGCTACGGATTGTTTGACCGCTTTCTCATGGAACCGACTATTTGGCGCCAAATATGCTCCAGGGGTACCAGGCCCAGATCCTCTACCTGAGACTAGCAAGATTGTCTTCGCTGGAAGTATTCGTCGTCGGTTGACCCCTCCATTACCCAACAACTACATGCCTGCCTGCGTGGACTTGTTCCCTGTGTCTGTGGACACCAGCGACTTTATCTCGCCAGACCCCAAAACACTAGCCCATGCAGCAATGGCAATTCGCAACAGCAATAACACTTGGAGCGAGGAAACCTTTCGAGAGATGCTTGAGATAGCCCACTCACATCCTGTCAATCCAGGTCTGATACCCAAAGCGCCCATCGATGCACTTGTCACGGATCATACACGAGCAACTGCAGCTATGCTATCAAGTTGGGGTCCCGAGCTTGGTTCTTGCGAAGCCTTCAGAGAGCCGTATCTTGGTAGAATTCCGCCTCATGGGGAGATCACCCTCCTGCCTCGATGGACTAATGGCGATGTGGAGGTTATGTTTGCTGGAGAGGCTGTTGTGATGGAACGGTTGAGAAGCGACCGGCTTATGAACCAGATGGCCACTTGTCAGTTTGTTATCGGTGATCCTAGGTTTCAATCGACTCGTGGGAAATATGTCTCAAAGCTGTAGTAGATACAGCAATAGCCGTTCGATATCGCGGCTCAGTGTAACTAGGATATTCTATTTATAATACTAGCATGGCGGAGTTGCTCTAAAGCCACTGTATCATAATTGAGCTCTATTGGCCTCGTTACCATCTTCGTCAAAATGAATCTTATTCCCCATAATCATAGACCGTTGCAAAGCGGCGCCGATGCGGACTGCCGTTACCGCTGATTCTAGCTCAACAGGCACTGGCTTGTCATCCAGCACGCATTCGGTAAACTCGATAGCCTCCCTTGTGAACGCTGCTTGGAATCGTCCCCAGTAGTTTTGCGGGAGCTCATGCCTGATACCTTCCTGTCCATAAATCCGAACGTGGTTCTCAACAGGGATCAAGTTCACAGACAGCTTACCCTTTGTTCCGATAATCTCTGTCGTATCCTCTTGACCAGCAGCCATCATTCGTGAGGCATACAAATACGCAATGCGCCCATCGTAGAATTCGACAATGCCCACGGCATTGTCTCTATCATCATACTTTCGGAGATCCGGTTCCACTGCCGTGATTCCTACAGCGTGTACTGATCGAACCTTGGACTCTTGACCGAAGAACCATAGAGCCAGGTCAATATCATGAATACTGCAATCAACGAAGATACCACCAGAGAACTGGGCATATGCGACAAAAAAGCCTGAAGGATCTAGCACATCGCAAGTCTGGCTCCTAAGAACAGATGGGCGGCCAATCAAGCCTGACTTTGTTTTCTCGTATGCGTCGCGGTATGAAGCATCGAAACGGCGGGAAAAGCCACACATGACTTTGAGATCGGGGCGGGTAGCAGCGGCATCAACAACAGATTGAGACTAAATCATTAGCATAATGCGAACCCCGTCAAAAAGAAACACTCACAATCTCGACCGTTGTGCCGAGGGGCTTCTCGCACAAGACGTGCTTGCCTACCGCGATAGCGGCATTGGTCTGTTCAGCATGCACCGCAGTGGCAGAGGCGACGCAAACTGCATCCAAGCCCACGTGGGCTATCATGTCAGAGTAGTTCTCATATATGGCTACCCCGTCAGGGGCGAGGTTCTCGGCAGCCCATTCCCTCTCGGCAGCATCAGGGCTAGTGACGGCGACTAGAACAGCTCGAGGGACATTTTGATGAAAATTAAGGGCATGTCGCTTGCCCATTCTGCCGAGACCAGCGACTCCAACTTGAAGCTTGCGAGGTGCCATTGTGTTAAGTGTAGAGAGGGGAGTGAGGATTCAGGAAGTAAAGAGAAGGGAAGTAAATAAATGGTAGGAAGTGGAATACTGCCGACCTGGCCTTTGTAGTTATTATATACAACCTGACACTCGGTTGAATGTCTCCATGTCAATGGCAAAATTTATATTCTCCTGTCCTAGATTTTCTATGCTGGAATCCGGTACTTACCTACTCTGTCGCGAAAGAACATACATTCGGAGCTTTAGGCCTTAACTTGGATGCTGAGTCGGGGTAACTTGCCCCGACACAGAGTATACGAACAAACCTCCCGAGTAGAGCTCCACAGCTTTTCAGACCGCCGCCATCCGACACTGGAGGATCAATCGCCTTCCTATATTACTTAGATATTTATGTAGTATCAAAATTAATCTTTACGTGAATAGCATAGCTCAATTCTTTACCTTTTAGATACTTTAGTAAAGACTATTTTACCGTATCAAATATTGCAGCTATGGCCTCAACTCTCTTCCAATGCTGATTCACTAAGAATCCACCCAACCCCATGCTTTCTTTAAATGGTCCTGTGCTGATGCTGTGGGCCACGAATGGGTATTCTGGGTCAGCATTAACACATCCAATAACGCTTCTTGGTCCCGTCTCTCGGTAAATCGATCTCCACACGCCGTCACTCCCATGCACGCCGTAAAGGTAGCGGGTCTTGTAGAGGGGTTTGAGAGAGCTATCCCGCAAAGTTCTCGGACTTGGGTCCGGATATCGTCCTGAATCTGTCAGAATACACTGTTATAGTGGAATGTACATCTTAACCTACGTCGATTTGCTTGCGAGCTAGCTGAGCAGATGGTCCAATTCGTGGTACTCGGTCATCATGGCACATGAGGAGAATACGAGCAAATATGCTATGGACTTGACCAATAACTGACGTCCGTTAGCAGACTTCCTCCAATCAAAATCGACAACATACCGACAGCGTGGTTTAAGTAAATGATGTGTGGAAAGGCTTCGCCCAAGGCCTCGTCAGAAGCACTATAGGCAAGGGGCAGCCAGGACACAGGCCGAGCTCGCAGCCAAGCTTGGTCGTAGTCAACTAGCTCCTGATAGTGATGTCTATTTGGCCCGGTGTTTCCAAAACAGTAGTTTATAACATCTGCGCTGTGGACAATAATGCGATTCGCCCATGTATCATCATCGGCCTCAGAGAGAGACCGGTCCATGAATGCGTGGTCGAGCCTGATTTTGACAGGCCTTTGACTTGCAAAGCTCATCGTTACCTCCTGTCTCATACCAACCCAGAACGAAGCTAACCGGAGGCTGCTGGGGGTCGTTGTAGAATCGCAGGTGTTCATAAATAGCTGTATTCCCAACAGGTGACCTTCGTGATCGGTGCCGATGAGGGGAACGTCCAGTTCCTCGAGAGTCCGTAGAAGAATAGTCGCGGCGAGCAGATTGTCGTCGTTTAGGGCGGAGGAGTCGTTTGAGATCGTTGCCAAGTGCCTGAGACAGGCTTGATGATACCGATCGGAGGCGTAGGGGTCGTATTGCGCGTTTAGGCTGAGATGTCTGGAGGACAAGGCGAAAATAGCATTGAGGAGGGTCGGACAAGACGCCGCTCGAGGTGGCACAATGTTGGCAAAGTGGCGTCTGGAATCGCAAAGATCGAACTGCGATATATCAATACTGCACGATGGCCTAAACAGAAGATAGAATGGCGTACCCATGTGCACATGTAAGTCAAATAATATTGCATCAATCTCACTTCATGGTTCTCCATCAAAGGGTACGGTACTGATCCTACGTTGGCCAATCCCAGTGTCGAACCATGTGGGATTGGGCCATAATCGCGATGACTGTCTTTGCCTACTGTACTGGCTCCATCTGCGCCCACAAGCCCGACTGTACGAGTGTGAGACGTGGGAGAGGCATTTGACCCAAAGTTCGAACGTTGGTCGTTATGAGATTGAAGCGTGTTATCCTCAACTTGATGCCATTTGTTTTGACTCTCCGAGTCTGATAGGTAGTAACCTTCAACATCAGGCGTCTCATCCACGAATTGTACTTGGACTCGTCAGCGAAAGCCTGCGCGAATAGTAATTACTTACATCGTCTTGAGGAAGGGACCCAGACTTGATTTGGTGATGACCTGCGATGGATCTTAGCGTTCTAATCATCGCAATGACACGCAAAAGTCTGGGGGTGGACATACGTAGTTGAGTGCTTGAATCGAAAGACAGGCGCTGTGGCGCAAATTTTGCCCAACGAAATGCATCGAAGGCATGTCTGTGTACCTCGTCCAGCAACTTGTGGACCCCAGATGCATTTGAGATGCTGTTTCTTGCAGGCCTAACGGTGGTCAGAGTGGCAAGTCGCATCTCGGCATGGTTACCGATTTTTCATTTCACTTACAAGACACGCAGTAGCTGTGCTCATCTTCTCTCACAATAGATTTCGGGCTTGATGTCGGGTGCAAATTCATCTTGAGGGGCAGGTTACCCCGATTATATGACATAAATCCAAAGGCAAAAAAGGCCGAAGTGTCGGGGCTATGCTCCGTTTCTGCGTAAAAGGGTGAAAGAGTCCGATGCTCTAACCTAAATAGGCTTAAACCCCCAAGAACACGGAGCCTAGGCCGGACCATCCCTTGATGTTTGTTGGAAGAGGATTTGTCCCACTGTTAACCCAAAACTCTACAGGCCTGACTCGCGCTTCCCCACGAACTACCCCGTGTTTGATGATTTGATCCATGTCACTGCCGAGATCGAACGTAACCCGCCTCAATTCATTGGTTAATTATCGTCGATCGTAAGTCGCAGAGTAGGCCGAGATTGTGGACTATAAATTATAATAGATCAAGATCTCTCCCTCGAATATCACCAGAGATTATTCATGCTCATCTACATTCAGAATCTACTTATAACACCTTTTCAAAATGGATAAGCGACTCGATACCGCCAGGGACAAGCTTGACGAGTGCGGTGCCACTACTGAGGAGCACGTTGGCATCAACACTTCTTTGGAGCCATATGGTCCTTCCGGTAAGTTACCATCAGCTCTTAGGCTTCAATATGATTATGATGGCATGAATTGAGATTCCACTAGCTTTGATAAGCTGACAAACTAGGATTCCGTGGTCTTTTCTCATCTCCCTACGTCGCTGCCTGCGCCGCCTTTTCGGCGATCGGTGGCCTCCTCTTCGGCTATGATCAAGGTGTCATTTCCGTGACGCTTGTGATGGGTCACTTTCTCGATCGCTTCCCTGAAGTCTCGGATGATGCTCCTGGCGCAGGCTTCAAGAAGGGCCTCATGACCGCCATGATCACGCTCGGTGCATTTATAGGTGCTATCAACCAGGGTTGGATCTCTGACTGGATATCCAGAAAGCGCTCGCTGATGGTTGCTGTTGTGGTATTTACGATTGGATCTACTCTCCAGACCGCTGCTGTCAACTATGCCATGCTGGTTGTAGGACGCTTTATCGGGGGCATTGGTATTGGACAGTGAGTACAGCCTAGAATGTTTTCATCTAACATTCCACGAGCTTTTACATTGACCATGAATCTATTAGACTATCGATGGTGGTGCCTCTCTACATTGCAGAGATTTCTCCACCTGAAATCCGGGGTGCTTTACTCGTCTTTGAAGAACTATCGATCGTTATAGGAATTGTTGTTGCATTCTGGATAACCTACGGGACAAAGGTAAACCAACTCCCATTCCTCAGACACCGCTATATACTCATCTGCTCCAGGGAATTCCCAGTCACTGGTCTTGGCAACTTCCGTTCCTCCTTTAAATCCTCCCCGGCCTGCTATTGGGATTCGGCGCTATTTTCCTACCATACTCTCCTCGATGGCTCGCTTCCAAAGATCGCGAATCAGAAGCCTTATCTAGCCTCGCCAAGCTCCGCGCCCTTCCCGAATCCGACCTACGAGTTCAACGCGAATGGATGGACATTATTGCCGAGGCCCGATTCCAAGCAACCGTCCTCCGCGAACGACACCCTGATCTTACTTCAAAGACAGATATGATGGGAAAGATGCGTCTTGAGTTTGTCAGCTGGGGAGATTGCTTCAAGTCTGGCTGTAGGCGTCGAACTCTTGTTGGTGCAGGCCTCATGTTCTTCCAGCAGTTCACTGGAATCAACGCTCTGATCTATTATTCACCAACCCTGTTCGGGACCATGGGCCTCGACTTTGACATGCAACTAATCATGTCGGGCGTCCTCAACGTGACGCAGTTGATTGGTGTTCTGTCGAGCTTATGGACCATGGATCGTTTCGGCCGCCGGGGTATCCTCCTTTGGGGTAGCTTTCTAATGTTTGTGCCGCATCTCATTATAGCTGTCTTGGTGGGCAAGTTCTCGAATGATTGGCCCAGCCATACTGCAGAAGGCTGGACAAGTGTCGCTTTTCTCCTATTTTACATGCTTGCCTTTGGTGCCTCTTGGGGCCCTGTTCCCTGGGCCATGCCAGCAGAAGTCTTTCCATCATCTCTCAGAGCAAAGGGTGTGGCAATCTCCACCTGCTCAAGTAAGCCCCCAATCTCAATCAATTGATAAGCACTAACCTCGTTAGACTGGATCAACAACTTCATCATTGGTCTCATTACGCCACCTCTTGTGCGCGAAACAGGCTTCGGCGCCTATGTCTTCTTTGCCGTATTCTGTCTTCTGTCCTTCGTCTGGGTCTGGTTCAGTGTGCCTGAGACTAACGGAAAGTCTCTTGAGGAGATGGACAGCGTTTTTAAGGATCGGACTGGAGTGGCAGATATTGCCACGAAGGACCGTATCCTTGCCGAGGTCTACAACGAGCGACAGAGCCGTTGACGGTAGATATTCAGTAGATATCTTCAACAATTTCCTGATCTTAATAACATAATTCCTTGTGAACATCCTCAAAACTGGAGATAATCAGCTGTACGAGGGGGTTGCAATTGGGACTTGTGGCTAAGAGCTTAAATCAGCAGACGGAACTTAGCGGAAGCTAAGCATAATTACAGTAATTCGTGTAGAAGTGCAACCACTCAATCCCGACATGTCCATCCCATACTAACGCTGAATGGGCTTGCATCATGGCATCTATCAAATCACTAGCGCAGGGGGCTGCTGGGGTGTAAAGGCCGCAATGGCCCGATCATGTTTTTTACCATGTATGAAGGAGTTAACCGTTCACTGTCTAGTTTCCGACACAAGAATCGATATACATGCAGAAATTATTCTTCTCGAGTCACGGCATTAGAGTGTCTAGTTTTCTACATTGAGCATTTAATTATCCATCACAAGGAGGTGAACTAAGTCGATCATCAGTTGGCTAAGGGGGCCGAAGGATTCTTACCCTGGACGCACATCGTGCTCTCGGACCGACAGGCTAGCCACAGGCAACTTCCCTCCTACATACCACTTTCTTAGCACCTTTTGCCAAGGAAGCTATTAGCAATACCAAAATACAGAACCAAACCAACTATCCAGACGCCCTTACAATACCCCTGCCTGTAGCAGGTACATTAGCAGGCAGCCTTTTTAACCTTAGATAGCAAACGCCTTATAATCTGTAATCTATTACTTAAAACGCCTAGCTTATAGGATAGAAGTATCTTCTTTTAGATATAATAATCCCCTAATATAATAATTATAATATAGCTCTTACTACCCTATACAGTAAGTAATAAAATAAAGTTACTATGCCTTAAGTTACTGTAAGTAAACCTAATAGGCCTACTATAAGAGCCCTAAGCCTACCTAGTAATAATATCTTTAAATATATAGATACTATAGAAAGGAATAATAATATTAGTATAACTACTAATAATAAAATCTACCTTATAGGCTATAACTATACTACTATAAATATTTATACTAAAAATATTTATACTAAGATAGAAACTAAACTAGATATCTTTATAGCCTTTTATAAGGCTATTAATAGTATTAGGAATATCTATAAAAGTAAGGGAAACTATACCTAATAGTATACTAATACTCTAGCATAAGGCCTAATTACTTACTAAATAAAGTTATAGGATAAGGCAACTATAGTACTAAAGCTAGTAAAAAGGGATATTACTAACTATATAAAAATCCTTAAATAATAGATAAACAGAATAACTAATAACCCCTAGAAATAAAGCATAACTACAATTAAGCCCCTAATACGTAAGAATAATATAAGCACTAACTACTATATCTTTATCTAGCTAGAAGGCCAGTTCCCTATATAAAGCTAGGAACTATATACTATCTAGGATAAGCTTCTATAAAAGTAAGGGAAACTATACCTAATAGTATACTAATACTCTAGCATAAGGCCTAATTACTTACTAAATAAAGTTATAGGATAAGGCAACTATAGTACTAAAGCTAGTAAAAAGGGATATTACTAACTATATAAAAATCCTTAAATAATAGATAAACAGAATAACTAATAACCCCTAGAAATAAAGCATAACTACAATTAAGCCCCTAATACGTAAGAATAATATAAGCACTAACTACTATATCTTTATCTAGCTAGAAGGCCAGTTCCCTATATAAAGCTAGGAACTATATACTATCTAGGATAAGCTTATAAAAGTATATAGAATTATAACTACTAATATTCTATATATAAAATAAGTTAGAAGTAAATAGGTAGTTAGACCTACTAGCACTACTATAAAGAATACCCTCCTAAATATAGCAGGTAATATTATATCCTAAATAGGTATAGACACTATAGAGAAATTAAGTAAATAGTATACCTATATTATTAAAGATATGCCTATAAATATACTTATTAGTAATAAAAGAATTGACCTAATAAAGTATATTAAGATAGAAATTAAAGCCTAGATAGAGCGCAGATTATAAGAAAATCTAATAAAATTACTAGAAAAGCAGGTATTATTACCTCCTTTACCTAGAAACTATAAACCCGCTTTACGCTCTTTAGTATAAGCTAACTTTTAAAAGCCTTAACCAAAAACACCTAACCCTAATAGTATAATAACTACTAGAAATACTACTCCTTATTTAACTATACTAAGACCTCTAGGTATAAGAATTATAAATAAATAGAATATAATAATAAAGTATACTAATACCCTAATACTATTTAATACACTAACTGCCAGGGACTATATAGGGCAGACTTTAAAGACTACCTAGTAAAGCCCTATAAAACCCCTTAAAGTATAACTAGAAAACTTAGTAAGAAAGAACTGCATAAACTGTAATAGGAAAGGCACAGGCTCTTTAAAATAGCTAACCTAGAGGTTATACTATTAATACTAGCTACTGCTATCTAATATAGAAGATTATCCCTAATTACTAACCTGCAGACTTATAAATAAGTAGGTCCTTTAATAATACTAACCCCCTATACGTAATAAGTATATTAAGAGAGACATACTAATAGAAAGATAAATAACCTATTACAGTCTTTTAAGTAAATATTAGTAAAAGCAGGCTATTATATAATATAGTACTTGCCCTAGTATATAGTAATAGCTATAATATTATTATACTATAAAAGCTATAAACCTTTATTATAAGAAAAGAGTATAAGATAAAGAAATACACTGTATATAGTATATATACTCCAGTTTACTACTAAAAGGACCTAATAAAAAGACCTAGGGTTATAATATATACCCTTAATACTAGCTAGCTAATAGGGAAATAACTTAACTATAAGCTTAGTAAAGATATAGTTACAGTATAAATAGAAAACATATCCCTTACTAACTTTTACTATAAACCCTAAATAAATAAAGCACTAAATATACTAATAGCAAGACCTATTAATAATAAGGCTATTATCCTAGGTAACTTTAATACTATATACTACTTATAGCAGGCTATAGAGATAAAAAATAAAAGAAATAATATTACTAAGTAGGCAGAAAACAAAGGGCTTATACTTCTTAACCCCCTAAATAAACCTACTAACCTATATAGTAATACTATAGACCTAGTATAGTTAAAT
Organism: Fusarium subglutinans; assembly: GCF_013396075.1. NCBI lineage: Eukaryota > Fungi > Ascomycota > Sordariomycetes > Hypocreales > Nectriaceae > Fusarium > Fusarium subglutinans. The sequence goes on from NW_023502187.1 coordinate 76,067, forward strand.
ATTTTAAAAGCCTTAGTAACTATTAAAGACTACCTGGCTACTAGCTCTAACCACTATACTATTACTATTATACTACTAGTAATATAACCTAAGCCCCTTTAACTAATAAGATTTACTATCTTTAATAAGGAAAATATATAGTATATAGTAAGCATAGTATAAAATAATATTTAGCTATTTTTAGATAAAGAGGATATATAGAAAAAACTTAATACTATAGTAACCATGCTATAAGACCTAATCTTAAGGGCAGTTAATAATATAGGCTAAATGCCCTAAAAGAATATACTATATATAAAGTAGTAAAATAAATAATATAATAAGTAGTATAAGCTATACTAAGAACTTTAGTAAGAATAACTACTAGGCTTTAGTAAAGAAGTCTAGCTAGTATAAGTAGCCTTCTAAAGGAAAGTATAGAAAGCTAAAAGAAGTAGTAAAACTACTATTATTAATAATATCTAGGAACTAAAGGATATCTAGCCTATTATACACTAGACCTAACTAAAGAACTAAGTATAAGCACTACCTATTAAATATAAAGGGAAAGTATATATTAGCCTGCTAGAAAAGATAGAAGTACTACGCTCTATAATCCTAGACTAATTTATAGCAGAGGATAATATACCTAACCTATAGGTACCTATTAACTTTGCTCTAATTATTAAGCTTTCTATAAAACTTATACTAAAAGAAATAATATAGGCAGTTACCTTAATAAATAATATATCCCTAGGCTTTAATAATATTACTATTAATATCCTTAAGGCTATCTAGCTATATATTAAGAAGTATATACTATAGTTATATTAGAGATACCTTATACTTAGATATTACTTACTGGCTTTTAAGCTAGTAAAAGTAATAATAATACCTAAAGTTAGAAAAAGAGACCTCTTTAATGTGCGCTTCTGGTAACTAATTGCTTTCCTTTCCTGCCTCTCTAAAGGCTTAGAAAGGCTAATAGTAAAACGGATAGCCTATACTATAGTTAACTAAGGCATATTATACCCTAACTAATTTAGTACCTTACTAAAACGCTTAGCTATAGACTTTACTGCTATCCTTATATATATTATAAAAGATGCCCTAAACTAAGAACTAATAGTTACTATAATTACTGCTAATATTAAAAGAGCCTTTAATATAACCCTATAGAACTAAATAGTACTTACCTTTAGGTAATAAGGCTAGCTAGAACTAATAGTTTAGTAAATATACTCCTTTATAATAGATAGATTAGTAAGGATTAGGCTATAGGACTTTACTATAAACTACTGCCCCCTTAACTATAGCCTTCCCTAAGGCTTACCTATATTGCCTATCCTATATATACTATATATTATATAGATTTACAGTATAGGGAATATAGGCTTTATATACCTAGCAGTAAAGATAAAGATTGCCTTAGTAATTAGACTAGGATATACTAATAATACTACTATAATATAAATTAGCAAGACCCTTACTAAGACTGCCTAACTAGCTACTAATAACCTAGCTAAAATTATCTAAAAGGGAAAGAAATAAGGTATTCTATTTAGACCTAAAAAGATAAAAGTAATATACTTTACCTGTAAGCACTATAAGAAAAGCCTAACTATTACGTATAAAGGCTAAGCAGTAAAAGTAAAAAGGAAAATAAAATAGCTTAGTATATAGTTTAACAGGAAGCTTACCTTTTATAACTATATAATAAAGTAGTTAGCTAAAGCCTATATAGTCTTTAGTCTGCTTTAAGGCTTTTCTAATACTGCCTATAGGCCCTAACTAGACACTATTTAACGTACTATACTTGCCTATACAGTCCCTATAGTAATATATATATTTAAAGCATAGTATACAGGAAAAAGCACTCTAAGGACAGTTAACTATAGGTATATATTAGTAGTAGCTAATAGAAATAATAGTAAGGTATAGGTTAATACTAAAGCAAACTACCTAATATAGCTTATAAAAGGCGCCCTTAAGGACTTAATATAAGCTATACTTTTAGTCTAAAGAATAATACCTACCTTAATACTATATAAAGAAAGTAGTATTTTACTAGCTAAATAAATACTAAAGGTAAAATAAAAATACTTTTATATATAACTATAGGTACTAAATAAAAGGTATTTACTAGTTATTACTTTAAATAGCCTAAAAAAATAAAGACGCTTTTATACTTAACTACAGGCATTAGATAAAAGGTACCTGCTAGTTATTACTTTAAATAGCCTAAAAGATATAAAGGGGAATAAAATATACAGTTTAATATAGCTTAAGTATACCTAGAAACTCCTCCTTACTGCACTATAGCCTAAACTTATAGCACTAAGGCATATATACTTCCTACTACTAAAAAGGAGCTACCTAAAGAAATACATAGCCCTTAGCTTTAATGCCTAGCTATAGTTTACTAATGCCCTAGACCTAATTATATACTCTAATAGGTTATAGCTAATATTTAGGGCTATAGGCTATAGATATATAATCTACTGATTAGGGCTAATAGTTAGTAAGGGTAATAGGTAACTTAGGAAAGTAGAGGTCTTTAATATAGAGGCAATAGGCGCCCTATAAGGCCTTAAGGTAGCTATACAGTTAGCCTAGCCAGAAGACCGCATAACTATATACCTAGATAATATATTAGTAGCTAAAGGGTTATAGTAAAATGCCTTAAACTCCTTATAAAATATATTCCTTAAATTTTAATAAATATCTTAGGCCTATAGCCTTATTAGGGTTAAATAGTGCCCTAGGTATATAAATATTAAAGGCAATAAATAAGTAAATACCCTAGCTAAAGCTAGCTATAAACTTCTAGAATTACCTAGGGCCTAACTAATACTAGCCTATATTTATAAATAGGCTAAAGCTAAAATAAAAAAAGATTTTAAGGACTAGTAGACTATTAATATCCCTAATAGCTATAAGAACCTTAGCCTTAAGGCTATACTAAAATATCTAGAAAAGCTTAGCCTTTATAGATACTTACTATGCTATTTACTAGTAGCCAGAACAGGCTATAGAGACTTTACTAACTACTATAAGAGATTTTAGCATAATAATGCCCTACTTAAATGCTCCTACAGGTAGCAGAAATTACCTAACTATCTTTTCTATTATTAAAAAATTGCCCCTAATAAAAGGCCATGGCTTATACCTACGCCTTAAAGGGAAATTAACTAAATAATAGGCAGAAAATACTAAGACTTTATTAAGTTTATAGAGGTAATAAGCTTTTTTATAGAGATCTGCCTATAATACTAAATAGGGCCTAAAACTTCGCTAAATAGGGCCTAAAACTTATACTAGAAGCAAGTTAACTGCCTAACTAGGCAATAAAAATACTCTTTTCTTTTTCTTTTATACTAATATTCCTTTTAATTAATAAAAGCATACCTAGTTAATTAGCAGCAGGCAAGCTAATATACCTAAGGAAATAACTACTAGTAGTTATAAAAAACAGGTTTAGATAATTTAACTGCTAAATAATCGGATTAAATAGGCAGCAATAGCTACACTTATATACCTCTGCTAACAGAGACTAAGCTCTAGAAATAAGGCCTTTTTAAAATTAGAAAGGCAAAGGAGTTACTAAGATTCTATTATAATTCGGATACATAGCCTTATAAAGCCTTATTTTTAGTAGGCTATTACCTGGCCTACCTGTAAAATAGCTTAATTTAGCTAGCTTAGCACGTCTCTTTACTCCTTGTAAAGGTTAGCTAGGGGAAGCCCAGTAGGACGTTAAATAATACAATAACAACAATAACAACAACCGACAGGCTAGCTAGCGACAACCACTTGCCTGTTAGTCTACGTACTATACCTAAAAGGAACAGCACCAAGCCAAGTTGGTAGTTCAGCTCGTAGCCACAAACATCATCAAGGAGATCACAGGCCTCTACGAAGGATCAGCGTCCCAATCAACCGATCTACCTCGATTTCCCCAGCCATGTGATGCCCAGCCGTTGTCTAATTCCTGCAAAGGTCAGGGGAAATCCGGGGAAAATGAGTCCGGGGAAACGAATTGTGGCTTCCCGTAGTGCCTGTATCAGACCCAAACTCAAATCCTACCAAGTTTGAGAGGACTTATATACCGCCATGCCCCTTCCAGTGCGGGGAGGGCCATGTAACATTGAATGCATGTCCCTGATGCATCTTCATCTCTTTGGACCCCGCACTCTGGTTCGCTGAAACAATGTTTCTGTCAAATGCCAATCCCAGCAAAGATGAGGTCGTGCTCATATCTATGACTTCCAAAGGAGTTGCTTCTCATCACGAGTCAGGCGTCGGCGAAACTCCCTTGGCAGATCTTGCGCCCCAGACCTCACATGTTTACCACAACGCCCTTGACAGTCCAATATGGCTCCCCCGCCGATCAACAAGCTCGGGTGGTGTCGGCGCACGCATTCATCGCGGCTTGGCAAGCGAGAAAGAGATGACTCTTCTGAGCTGCTGCCGACACTTTCCCAAGGCGATTATATGGTCTTTTCTTCTCTTCCTTACCGTTGTAATGGAGGCGTACGATAAGTCACTCATCTCCGGCTTCCTTGCCTTTCCGTCCTTTAGACGTAGGTACGGAGAACCCAAGCTACCACTTGCTGGCTCCGCTGGGGAGCCAGACTATGAGATCTCGCCAATGTGGCAAATGGGGCTTCAAAATGCTGCCGTCGGTTGCGAGATCATAGGCCTTCTTGCCCATGGTTATATCTCATATGCGATTGGATACCGCAAGATGATGATCGGCGCGCTTGTGTGGATGTGTCTTGCAGTGTTCCCGGCTTTCTTCGCTAACAACATCGCTCTGCTACTTGCCTCCCAAGCTCTCTGTGGTAAGACTGTCCTCGCCTCTCAATTTAATGCGCCATGCATACACGATTATCCGAGAAACTAACGGTACTATCCAAGGCTTGTCGTGGGGTGTGATTCAAACTTTGGCAGCGACCTATGCTGCTGAAGTAGTACCCTCAGTCATCCGTGCCGCCATCCTCAGTAATGTCAATATGTGTTGGCTGGTTGGCCAGCTCATGGGCACCGGAATACTGCGCGCGCTCATCAACAATACATCAGACTGGTCGTATCGCCTACCATTTGCCCTGCAATGGGCATGGGCAGCCCCATTGCTGTTCCTCATCTACTTTGCCCCTGAAAGCCCTTGTAAGATTCTCCCTACTTGATGTATCTTATGCCTTCTTACTAATCTGTTAACTACAGGGTGGTTAATCCGTCACGAGAGGCTAGCAGAAGCTCGACATTCACTACAAAGACTCACGAGCAACAAGCACATTGACATTGAGGATACAATCGCGATTATGCAGCACATTGATTCGACAGAGAAGAAACTAGGATACGGTGGCTCAAGCTTCCTAGATCTATTCAGAGGCTGTAACCGTCGCAGGACCGAAGTGTGCTGCCTTACCTGGTCTTGCCAAGCTCTATGTGGTGCCACCTTGACGGGATATGCCCCATACTTCCTAGAACAAGCAGGCTTCGAATCCACCAAATCATTCACTCTAGCTACAGGAATGTATGGACTCGGCATTCTAGGCGGCATGATATCGTGGATCTTACTATCAACAATTGGACGACGAAAGCTCTACCTAGCCGGCTTGGTGGCTGCGTTGCTTATTCTCACCACAGGCGGCACCCTGTCAATCGTCATGGCCAACCACTCATCGCTGAATTGGGCGCTTGGGTCCCTGATCATCCTCATGACATTTACTTATAATATGTCCATCGGTCCGGCCTGCTATGTCATTGTGGCCGAGATACCTTCAACAAGGCTTCGGGTCAAGACCATTGCCCTCGCGAGGATTGTTTATAACATATTCACTATTATTAATAACTTTGTCGCACCACAGCTTTTGAACCCGTCTGCATGGGACCTAGGTGGTAAGTCTTGTCTGGTGTATGCTGCTACATCTCTCCTTTGTCTTATATGGTGCTATTTTCGGCTTCCTGAAACGAAGAAGCTATCATACTTGGAATTAGATATCCTTTTCGACAAGGGGGCTCCTACAGCCAAGTTCAAAGAACTACAAGATAGACTTGCCAATTCGGCGTATATCTCTATGTCAAAGGCAGAACGGGTCAGGAATGCCTGGCATGGTTGGCTGGCTTATTCCTAGTGAGCCATTAGGTTGTGTACTTCGCAGTTTTAGTTATTTATGAAAAGGCAGTTATAGTGTTTATATCTTCTCATAATCTTAATCTCGGAGCATTAATATCGAGAAAAGGAGGTAGAAATTTTATTATTCCTTAGTTTATATACGTATATATATACCTGATCTACTACATCTTAATCTCTAGGTTAAGTCCCCTGGTAGGGAGGGTTGGGGAAGGGGGGATCAGGGGTAGGGTAAGGAATTCCCTGACGGAGACAGTGGATATACGTTTCGTATTCTCGTTGACACGAAGGGCAGTTATGCCAGGTTGTTTCCACAGGAGTGTCGTACCGAATGGGGCGGTCATGGTGGACCGCACCGATCTGTATGGCATAGGTGCACCTTTCGATTGTCTCCCACGTATGGAGAGTTCTACGGCAGCGGCGGCAGATATATGAGCACTTAACGGTAGTACACATTTTAACGTAGGTTATTATTAGGTGACGAGGGAGTAGATTGAGTAGTGATTATAGAATGCAATATATTAGAAGGTAGTAAGTTAGTGGTAACAGCGGGGATAGTATAATGTTGCTTGATAATAAAAGAAAGATAATTCGGAGGACTTACTGAAAAGTAGTAATACTGAACTGCCGCTGTGATTCAGAGAAATGACTAGAAGTTATCACTGTCGGAGGAAACAGTGAATACTCACTCCTTAGATAGTGAGAACAGGCTGTCAGTGTCATGCTGATTGAACGAGTATAGAGAAAGAGGAATTGCTGTTGACGCGAAAATAAGTATGCTAAATAAAAGCATGGGGCCTCACTGCGTGTATATTGGCAACCCACTGTGGGCTGCACTTGGCTTTTGGCTGTTGATAGTGCTAAATGTGATGATCAATGTAGCCGTCGTCAAGGCCGTCAGCCCGCACATCACTAGTCAATCACTCGGGAGGCCGCGGCTATGGTTCGCAATTCTACACAAGTGTCTTGGGCGTAGCGTCAAATTGGCTCGATCAAGAGGCAAATCCTCTCGTCTGATAAGGCCCAGCATTACTATAAGCAACTATATAAAACAAGATTGCTGTTTTACTTCTGTGCGCTGTCTAAAGCAGGTATGCAGTTAAATTGGCCAACACGATTCTAGATCAAAAGCTGAAAATGATTCTGAAAGAGACCGAGTTCTATATACTTCTATGATGATAATAATAAGTATAAATGCAATAGTATTCTGTCGGAGAAACCAGGATTCACCAGAGCTCTTGTATTTGCAATATGGTCCTTATAAATCTGATTATATCTAGCCTTGAGAGTTATACGCCGAGTCTTCTATTGTATATTGCTGTGCGCAATAGACAGGCGGCCCTTTGTTAAGGGAGATGTAATGAGATGTCACTGCAAAGAGAGGAATAAACAATTAAATGCAGGTATATAATATTGATCACTAGCTGATAGAGTAGTGGTATGCTATACTTCTATTAAAAGCAGTGTATCTAATTTAAAATGCATCATCATGAGGCTCATCATACTGGTTAATAAGTCTTTGCGGTATTAACCCCCGTAACACAACAACACCAGCATGCAAGATCCCCCACCGAACCTTGCTCAGCGTCTCAGCCATAGTCCAGACAAGTCCGACAATCTGTCGTTGTTGACCTGGTTTCACGTCTATACCGTCAGGCCCATTCTGGGCCATTCTTGACACGAGGTTATGCATTTCCCCTCGTGGATTCCAGATGATCTCATCGCTCTCATCATCGCTCTCATCAGCATCATCGTCCATGTCAAGCATACCTCCTCTATTGGGTTGACCGTGGCAAAATGCCCAGCATGCTAGAGTTGCAAGGTATAGACACCACGGGACGTGGAAGAGCTGCATTGCGTCTGAACGAGTAAGTACCTTTGTGTTTTCATGAAGCAGGCGGGATGCATGCCATGCAGCCACAGATGCTGGCCTCTTGTGGCTTCTTGTATTGTGTTCGGCATTTGAGGTTTGATCTTTGCTTGGTCGTTCTGCTATTGAAGCCCACTGTTTGACCGCCTTAGCGGATCGACGATAGTCCTTCTGCTGAACTGGTCGGCCCAGGATATGGCGAGCGCCAGCATAGATCTGTATGTCGAGGAACTCCATATGAAGAAGTGCTTGTGCTGAATGAAACAGAGCATTGTATGCAGTTGCAAACGCCACGTACTCGCTCCTTCTAGCCTGATCTTCAGGTGTATTCTGGAGTCGAGAAATAATTGAGGTGATGTAAACATCAAAGTCCGCCTTCCAAGCGTCATAAGCGTTCCCTATGAGCTTCCGCCAATTAGATCCAGGTCCGTCACCGTCTACCACTCCGAGCGCTGTTTGATCACGGCGTTGCATGTCCCAAGCGATGGACATCAGACCATGCAGCATAAGTACATGAGACAACCCCGTTAATGCTTTCGGACGTGGTACTGATGGCCCTAGGTATGATTTGAGACTAGGAAGGTAGTAGACCGGCTGGGAACTGCAGGCTGATGAGCGCCATGCCATAGCCCAGGATGTTGGGTCTGAAGCTTCCCATATCCTTTGGCTACAAGGCAGTTCAAGACGGAGCTCAAATGCGGACATGCAGAGACTCTGACAGAAGAGAACTGCATGCTGTGTATCCCACATGAAGCACAAAAGTGCGAGACTGTAGTTAAATGTCAGCTGAATATTATCATCAGGGGACTCCCTCGAGCGACATACCGTTTCTTTTGTTCTGCAATGGCCCATCGTCGCCAAGCCTCTCGCACTATACCCTCTTTTGCACCGGCGCAGTCAGCAGGCGGCCCTTGTGGACGGACCGACTGACAGTCAGATCTGCGAATGAGATTTATGAGAAGTCCGTGGAAGAGATGGCTCATGTCGTGCTGCTTCTGCCCAGCTCGAGACTTTCCAAAGCATTCCACCAGAAGGATAGTCTGCAGAGTCCACAGTTCTGCACGAGCCGAAAAGCTAGCATGGGAAAAGATGCTAGGCCGTATAACGTCGTGGATGCACACAGCCAGCTGATGGGCATCTTTGGAGGAGTAGGTTGCACCAAGCAGGAGGATGGATATGAGAAGCAGAGGCTCCGTCCTGCTGACATCAAAGGTTGCAAGGTGCATGAGTGGGTAGGCAGTATTGAACTTTACGAAGAACAATTCTAGGTATGTCTGTAAGGAGTCTCGGGACAGTAATGGCTCATCCCACACAGAGTGACGAGAATCAGGTAAAGATGGGTTGGCAGCCTCGACGACTTGAAGGATTCGTTTGCGCACGGTTTCGTCGATCTTGGGTATCGATTGCCCTTTGTCGAGCATCGAGAATGGCCTGTTGAATTGCGGTTCTTCAACGTCCTGTTGATCGTGGGCAACGTTGGGCCTCAGTAGTTTGGTGCTTTTATTTACGGTTGGCGTTGTAGATTCAGTTCTAGAACTGGAAATGCTCCCCGAAGTTGTCTTGGTATGGCTCAAGACCGCGGTTCGTGGATCAGAAGTATCTGGCCTGGTATCGCTGTTGTGAGAATGTACCGACTCCGACCAACGGCGCGTGCTGTTGATAGAGTCTGGTGATAATATCTGGACGGGCTCTGACATCTGGACGGATGGGATATACTGCTCGTTGGCTTTTGTGAGGGGTGTTGATGTTGGGTTCAAGTTCATGTTAAATAGCCAGCTGTAGTCCAACGCAGTCGTATAGGGCATATTAAAGGAACTGGCAGTATCTGGCTGAAAGTTTTGCGTGTAGTCAAGTGCCGTGTTATCCACGAACGATTCGTTGAGAAGTAGAGGGTCGAGCTGGTCGAACGAAAACTCGCCTATGCCTTCACTGTGATCGAAAGGGTCGGTTGAGGTAGTAAAGTTTGCAAGATGGTCATCTGTAACCAATTCACCAGCTGAGTGAACAAAGATGGAGTCTTCGATGTGCAAGTCGGATGAGGAGTGAAGATCGACTCCATGCACTGACTGGCCTTCGCTATGGCCCCAATTGATCAGCCCAGGGGACTGACTCCTTGCGTTATCTGCTTGGTCGGATTCTGGAGATGGAACTTGTTGTGTTTCTTGAGGGTTCTGTCCCGAACCCTTTGCACTTTTAGCTTTCGTGTTGCTGTTCCGACACGGCCGCTTTTCAACGACCGTACCGTCGGGTGCTTCCCAGGATCTCTTTCGTGTATCGAGAACGCCAAAGCCGGTTCCTCCAGCCTCAAGATCCTTTTGGCGATGCCTTTCCATATGTCGCCCTTTGGATACGTAAGAACACATTTTGATTGACTCGGCTATACAAAACATGGTCACTCACTCAGCAAATCAGGCCGTTTGAAGTGTGCACGGCATATGTCACATGAAGAACCGCCCGGCAAGTGATTGAGAGCATGTCGCTGCAAGTGTTCTGAGCGCGTGAACTTCTTGCTACAGCCTGGATGAGTACACTCAAACGACTTGTCACTCTGAGGACCGGGCTGTGAGGCTGCAGAACCTCTTCGAGAGGTCTCTGATTGACCCTGCGATTGTGTCTGTTTGCGACCCATGGCCTCTGTAAGAAACGCATCGACCGCTAGGGACAGCTCGTCTTCGGGGCCGTACATGGCTGTAGAGTGGGATGAGGTGGGAAATGTTAAGGATGAACGAGAGATAGAGTGAGGGAACGGTTGGGTTCTAGAGTGGGAGGAATTGCCGAATGCCGTTGAACTCTGGCTGATTAGTAGTGTAACTCTGATAACTGATAGGCTTGGCTGGACTCCGCCACAGTGCTACCAAATCCCCACCCTTATCAGCTTTCCCCGCACATTATCTTGATAAGTGGGAGGATGCTAACGGACATGGGTGAGTGGGTAAAAAAAGGAACTCGGGTTCAAGATCCGTGCTTGAGCTAGCGATCGCTATCTAGACCCAGAATGTAAAGGCACGACCATATCGGCAATGGGCCTCGTAAATCGGACAAACCAGTAATCGTACCACCACTTGTGTCTGTTTTGCCACAGATCTAGACTGCATCACATAGGCCTTTAATACGGGTGTAGAGACCTTTTGCTCGGTATCATCTCTTCTGCCCATTGCCAATTGAGATCCAGCAGCCTAGAGACGAGATGCCTAACTACAAGATACAGGAAGTGATGGAGAGGGATGATTCAAGCAAGCTTCATGTAAGTTCAAGTCTCTACATCTACCTCTCAAGGCATTTCAAGACATTTCAATATTAATATGTGTATAGGTAATAATTGTAGGAGCCGGCCTCGGTGGCCTCGGTGCTGCAATCGCTGTCCGTCTCGCCGGTCATGATGTCACGGTTTTGGAGTCTGCACCAGCAATCGGCGAAGTCGGTGCCGGTATCCAAGTCCTCCCCAACGCTGCCCGAGTTCTTTTCTCCTGGGGCCTCGAGAAGGAGCTGGTTAAAAACGCCACCAAGCCAAGAAAATGCAACTTCATCGGATGGAAAGGGAATCATCTCTCGGAAATGGACTACCACGGTTATGCAGCTGCTTCGGGAGGCTACCCTTTCCTCGATTTTCACCGCGCGACTCTGCACAAAGCACTTCTTGACAGAGCTCAAGAGCTAGGAGCTAAGATTCTTTGCGGGTCTAAAGTCTTGTCTTACGAGATAGCGGCCGACAACAGCTATGCAACTGTTTTGCTAGAAGGAGGTCAAACCATGAAGTCTGACTTGGTAGTCGGGGCGGATGGCATCGCCTCTTCGCTCAGAGAGCAGTTCCTCGGCCGGTCCGATCCTCCACAATTGACGGGCGACTTGGCATACCGACTGCTACTGTCAACAGACGAGATGAGAAAGGACCCAGACCTGAGGGCTTTCGTGGAGGATCCCCAAGTCAACTACTGGGTCGGGCCTGATAAACACGCTGTCAACTATGTACTAAAGGGAGGAGAACTCTTCAATATGGTTCTTTTAGTGCCAGATGATATTCCACTTGACAGCGGCAACACTCTCAAGGGTAACATCGAAGAGATGAGAGCCCATTTTGCCGATTGGGACCCTCGCATCGGGAAGATGCTGAACCTTTGCGACGATGTTCTCAAGTGGAGATTATGCATCCGTCCTGGCCTCGACCCAACTTGGTCACATCCTTCGGGAGCCCTCACCATGCTTGGCGACTCTGTCCACGCAACACTACCATATCTCGCCAGTGGTGCGGGTATGGCTCTAGAGGACGGCGGGGTCCTTGGACTTTGTCTCGCCAAGCTTACCGATAAATCACCAGCCTCAAAGCTTAAGGCTCTAGCTGTCTACGAGGCATGTCGACGAGAACGCACAGAAATGGTTGTACAAAGAGGGACGTACAACCAGTGGATATATCATCTGCCCGATGGCGAAGAGCAGAGACAGCGGGATGAGCGTTTTAGGCAGTATGGGAAGTGGGATGAAGAGTGGCTGAGTGGGGAGAATCCTATCATACCGCAATCCTCGGAGACAGGAGAGGATCCTTTCCCTTGGAGATACCATGGAGTCGGGCGGTGGTTGTTGACGTATGATATGTGGAAGGATGTCGATGAGAAGTTTTCGCAGCTCGGGTCTGAGGCTATTGGCGGTTCACTGAGAGCAAGTCTTTAATTAGAAGCATTGTAATCTGTCTGGCTGGGTTACTGTTAGTTAGTCAATAAGACATTTCCAAATGTTACATGGCATTATCTAAACACTGTTCGAAGGTCTACGCCGTGACGGCTTCAATAATTCTCACATTTCCTCCGATAGAAACCAGAACACCCCAAGTTCCTTGCAGAGTTACCTATAGAAGGATCGAGCATTCTTGGCCTAGGGGAATAAACAGATTCTACAAATGCACTCATCACGTATTACTGGCAGAGGGAATACAAGAAACGTTGGATCTGGAAGTAGTTTAAAACGGCAAGGTAAATAAACCAGAATACAAAGTATTACACAATCTATGAACTCTATGGCAGATGATGGCAGCAATAGATGATGATTTTGCAATTGAACGGCGTCAAACGGCGTTGGTCGCTTTCAACTCATCTTTGCAGAGACGAGTAGTCACCTAGATACAATTAACTAGACAAGCCTTTCTCTATCACTTTTGGCATCAATTAAATCATTTGAACATCTGTTTATTCGTTGCAGCTAGGCAACCGATGCCAGTATCTAGTCTATAAAACCGACCTCCACCGAGACTCCCACTTTATGCTTCACTCTTCACCTCTTGTGAGGGGTTGTAGAAAGGATAGTCGTTGTAACCCTTCTCCGGAGGATCAGCACCGTAAAAGGTGTTGCGGTCATAAGCGTTAAGAGGCCAGCCATTCTGTAATCTCTCAGCCAGGTCAGGATTGGCAATGAAGTGTCGGCCCATGGCGACCAGGTCAGCTTCTTGACTCTTGATCTTGGTGGGAGCATTGTCTCGGTTGAAGTTTCCGCAGGCTAGGAATAGAATGCCAGAAGGCTGGAGAATGTTGCGGAATATGTTGAGAGAGTTTGCCTGCTTGCCAACTTCAACAGCAGTGCCATCTTTACTGCTACCGTTGGCAAGCGCAGCGAGCTTTTGCTGCTCGTCGAGAACCTCGTCGAAACGGGGCTCAATCCTGATTATCGTTAGTCATTTAGACGGTGTTTTAATGGTGGAGTATGACTTACATGTGGACGTAGACAGGCTTGTGGTTATCTGGAAGACTGGCGATCTGGGTGCAGAGGTACGACCAGTGAGTGTTGGGGTCACTGTCCTTCGTGCCCTGGAAGTAATTGTAAGGCGAAAGTCGAAGACCGACCTTGTCGGCACCGATAGCATCACAACAAGCAGTAAGGACCTCAAGCAGAAATCTGCATCGGTTCTCAACAGAGCCGCCGTACTCGTCAGTTCGGCTGTTGATGTTGTCGTGAAGGAACTGCTCAAGAAGATAACCATTGGCACCTAATCCCAACAGTTAGCAAGAGGTAGAAGCATAAAGTCTGTGAGTACATACCATGAATCTCAATACCATCGAACCCAGCGACCTCGACGGCTCGCTTGGCGGCAGCTGCCCATTCGGCAGTAATGCTGTGGATCTCATCCACTGTCAAGGCTCGAGGAGGATCATCCTTGGTATCAGTGCCATCGAGATATGTACCTGGCATGGGCTGATCCCCAGAAGACACAGCCCTCTCACCACCTCGCTGCGCGCTACAGGACGCCCGTCCAGTGTGCCACAACTGTGTGAAGATGAAACCGCCCTTGGCATGGACAGCGTCAGTTACCTTTTTCCATCCCTGTAATTGGGAGTCGGTAAAGACGCCAGGAACACCGGGGTAAGCACTAGCGTTCAGGGCAATGTCGGTCGCCTCAGTAATCTGAAGACCGCCGTCACTGGAGCGATCGCTGTAGTACTTAACCATACGAGGACCAGGGACGTAAACTCCACGGGACTCGAATTCGCTTCTCATGCGAGTGTTGGGTGCCTGGAAGGATATGGTTAGTCCTTCTTTGCGGATCAATAATTCGCTTTGACTACGTACCTGCACAAGTCGATGCTTCAAGGTCAACTTGCCAAGCTTCAAGGGAGAGAACAAGACAGTGTCCTTCAGCGCAGCGTGCGCCGCTGGCGGTGTGACTGCGATAGGCATCTTTGGAAGGGGAGCGGGTAAAGATCGGGGGGGAGAACGTGACAAGCTTTCAGGGAACTTGAAGCTGTTGGAAAGTTGCCTGATTGCGCTTGAGATTGATAGAACAAGTAGCTATGGATGCTGAAGCTTTAGTAGCCGATGTACTTTGTCCTTGTTCATTTTGTTGTTTCGATTACAACGAAGCATGGGTGGACTCTTGGTACCCCATCCCCCATCTTTGAACGATGAAAGTGGGTACAGAGATGTGAGGAGTCAACCATGGTTCTTGTTGGCCACTGATAAGACGCAGGTTGACAGGGAGGAGCAAGAATGGGGGTGGGTCTGACCAGGATCGGAAAGTTTAAGACAGCTAGGATAAAGAAGGGTTAGCATCAATGGGTAATCAACAGAACATCCGATAGGCTGCTTTCCAGCTTTTATGGGCCAAATACGTTTATCACTCCCGGGTAATAAATTTTGAATTTTGGGTTTTGAACGAGACGTGTGAAGCAAGACGTGTTACAACACAGGACTATGTGATCTGCTTAAAAATCAAAGCTTCCTATTCCTCTGCTAGAATCTGTATATTGAATTGGAAAGGTTGCAAGTTTAAGAAGTAGACTGAGCAACATGCATTACCTCTTGCCCGGATTGAGGTAAATACAACGAAATAATACTCAAGTCATCAAATAAAACATAGACTTATTTGCAAGGTTGATACAAATGCTATTCCACACTGTCAGACTCACTGGAGTGAAATGTATATCGATTAATTATTTAGATTTTTTTTTAAGTGTGAAAGAAGTTAAAAAGAGAATATTGCCCTCAAAGTCTCATGTTGAAGCATCGAAAAAGGGACACACAAGACTGTAAAAGGCAATATCCTCTGCTCTGCATTAAAGTATAGTTCAAAGTATATAGATTGATAATATCTATAAGAAATATAATATCTGTTTCTGCATACAAGTTTCCCATCCTGACTCTAGAGTGAGGCATGTCCATGTGTTTCGTAAGGAAGACCAAGACAGAAGAAGCCGACAACAATCCAAAGTGCCGCACTTGCGTAAATGGGCACGACCGAGAACCCAGAGTAAGTTGAGATAAAAGATGCCACAAGGCCACCAAGTCTGAGAAGTGTAGCTGCAATACCAGTACCAGTACCTCGCACCGGTCCAGGGAAGGACTCTGGAGCAAAGGCAAACATGATGGCGTACTCTGCACATTTTGTCAGTGTGTAAGATAGAGAAGTGAGAAGAGAGACTTACCAAAGTTTCCAAGAATAGCTGTGGCACACTGGAATCCGATGTCGGCGGCTTCAGTGCCAACGGCTGTGTATGCAAAAAGAAAGACGCCAGTGAGAACGGCAGAAATGGCCATCATCCACCTGCGTCCGAAACGCGTCTCTACCAGGAAACCTGCTGAGATGGGGCCGAGGACTCCGACAGCGGAAACAATACAGTAAATCATGTATGTATGGTTAAACGATGAGTTAGCCGTGTAACTCTTCTTAGACTGGAGATAAGAAGTAATGAAGGCAAAGTACAGCGGGTAGGCGATGCCAATAGTAAGCCAGATCAGGAACGTGACTGCACTATGCTGAGCCATCTTGCGGCCGGAGAAGAGCGAGCGATAACTACTCATGTTGAAGTCTTTGAAGTTCTCTTTGAGGATATCCTTCATAGAGAGCTTTCTCTCGGTCTGATCCGGAATGGCGTGGACGGGTTCGCCGGTAGATGAGACAACCGCAGCCGAGTAGATTTGACGGTCGATATCTTGCATCATCTCCAGTGTCAGAGTCTCAGGCTTGCCGTTATAGCGAGCGATATAGTTGACCGATTCGACAGCTTCTGCGTCGCGTCCCTTGGAGAGGAGATACTTGGGCGATTCGGGAATCTTGAAGACGAAGAGTCGGACCAAGGCAAGGGCGAGGGCAATACCGCCGAGAGTGATCATGATGTATCGCCTGGATAGGTCATCCTGTTAGTCCGATGTATCAGAAGTGCTCAGGGTGAACTACTTACCATCCCATGTTATCCTGTCTACGGCAACCCTCAGGGCTGCTGCAAGCAAAATTGGCAAGGAACACCCATGACAGGAGGGACACGATAAGCTGGCCAAGGTTCCACCATGCTGACAGTGTGACAAGCAACCACTGATGACTCTGCGGGACAAACTCGAGGAACACGATACTATCAACTGGGACATTGCCTCCAGCTGCAGTACCAATCACGGCCCACAGAGCGCAAAAGGTGATGAAGTCCTGAGCTCCAGCAACTGCACAAGCAAAGATGGCCCCGATGAAGATTGTAGAGTTGAAGGCAGGCTTGCGTCCAATAACATCGGCTGCAGTGCCCCAGAAGAAGGCCCCAACAATGAGTCCGACGTAGTAAGCCACTGAACTGAAGCTGAGTCTAGTTATGTCATCGAACTCGTTCATGATCGGGGGACGAACGGCGGCAATGCCTTGAGACCAGAAGTTATCGACCATCCAGCCGCAACCGTTGACGACGAAGAGGATCCATTGGAATCTAGAAGGGTTACTGTTAGCACGGATATGACTGCTCACTTTGGCTCCCCAAGACTTACTTTCCAGTACCAATCTCTGTCAGATGGCGGGCAACAAGCTCAGACTTGAGCCGATACGACTCGTTGACAGCACTGCCGTAGAAGTCGCGAACAGCACTGTCCTCAACAGGCTTTTGATCACCGAGACGGTAAGAAGTTGCACTTTGAGTGTGTTGAAGCTTGGCTCCAGTGGCCTTCTCGGCGATATCTTCTGCGTTGTTCGAAGCCATGGTGATACTTTGTGGAAAGAAGCGAGAACGTTGAAGGTGAGAGGTTGGAGACTGGAGACATCGACTGGTGTCGACTCGTGTATTTATCGCACATGAGACAAGGCACAGACTCGAGTTCTCCCCTTTTGTGGCGTGAGAGAGAGATAGACAAGATAACTAATCGCTGCTACGAGTCAATGCACACCCTGAACCCAGCCAAAACCTTACTGTGTAGCATCCGCTAGACGACCAACCACGCCAAGACAACGCGTATACTACGCTATCTACCTATCTTATCGGCTCGAACGCACCCTGCTGACATCCAAACCCCCACTTTCCCCGGATTATGCCTGCTGTTTGAGAGTTTAAACCACGAGATTTGGGATAAATGGGGTTAATCTCATCAGATAATTGGTGCCCGCTATCAATGGTCGAGACCTGGCTATGTATGAACATGTCTTGACCATTTCGGGGATCTCAGGCATGGATAATGTCGAGGACTTCAGAAACCAATAACGAGTGATCTAATATTCAGCGTGGGTCGGGGCTCTGACGAGTTGAGATGGTGGCCTTAAACGAGTGGTGAGTTTGACTAGTCTCCCTTGTACAATGTGAGCGTATCACTTAGACAATCGAACAGTTGGTACTCCAAAGTGACATTATTGACAGATAGAATTCTCCAAATGCTTCTTGCTATCTGAGCCGATGATTGTTGCGCATCATCCATACTTGAATGAGCAGTTTCTAGGGCGTGATATCTCGTGAAATTTGCTTGATATCTCGGAACAATTGATACATTATTTTATCTAGAGGCTCTCATTCAAATACGAGGTTAGTTAGAAGGGATCTGCAAAAAGCCTGCAAAGTACGAATCGAGCCAACTCGCCGCCGTGGCACCCTCCTCGACACTAGCATTCTTGATACGTCGAATGGCACCGACATACCCATCTGGCCTAACCACGAGAATCGAAACCTCTCCACTATCGACAGAGCCAAGCCACTTCTCTGTACATGAAGTTCGTTTGGTATCCAAATGCGCTGCGTCATCCAGATATACTGTCCACCTACTCTTGGAAAATGTGGAAGGCAAGTCTGAGAGCTCGAACTCATTCTTATCTGTGGAGGCTGTAAAGATTCCGCTAGTTAGCTGTTGTGATACAGTGGCGATGCAGTAGATACTACTTACTCAGAAGCGCAAATGTGACCAATTGGTTGACTGATGTGTACCGCTCTGGCCGCACGTAGACATCATCGGCTCGGCTGGCACGAGGCTTCTGTTGGTATGACGCCTGGGCTGCCTGGCCAAGCTGACACAAAAGCGAGGATGGCGTCGAGATAGACTCATCGAAGCCTTTGATGAAGCCACTCTCTTGACGTCCTGTAAGGTTCGGAGCAACTACATAGACTCGGAACTGGCCGAGAACTGGAACGTCGAGCTGAACATCAACTGGACAAGCGTCTATGTAGCGTGTAACCTTTGCTTGCGGAAGATTGCAACCAGGCTTGGCATCGCCACCCGGAGCGGCATCTAGAGGTTGGTTCAGCTCATTGAGACCGTACTCAACCCCCACTCCCGAGATGAAGCGTGTGTTCTTGCGGAAATTCTCAGCGAGCCTCTTGGAGTCACCTCCAGCGATCTCGTTAGCGTGTTCAAAGTCAAAGTTGATGAGATCCTCCGCGATCTTCTTCCGTTCCTGCTCGTAAGATTGCAGAAGGATACCATCCTTAGCGAAACCACGTGCAGCAAGGTTGAGCTTCCAGCCCAAGTTCCAAGAGTCATGGACACTGGTATTCATTCCCTGTGCAGCTTTGGGACTGTGTGTGTGACTGGCGTCTCCAGCTATGAATATCCGCTGAGTCGGGTCCAGGAACCGCGTTGCAAAGCGCTGGGATACTTGATAGTTGCCGAACCACTCGACTGATGTCCAGTTGACAGTGTATGGAGCCATGATGAGACGTGCTTGCTCCATGACAAACTCCTGGCCAAGACCTTTGGAAGTGACCGAACTCTTCATCTCGATGTAAAGTCGGGTCATGTTCCGCTCACGTGGAATAAGAAGGACTGATCCGTGTTCCTCGGAAAATATGACAGTCTTGCTCCAGATGTCAGGGAAGTCAGTGTCCAACTCTCCATCCAAGACCCCCCAAACAGAATTATGAGGAGTTCCTTGAGAGGCAGCGCCGGGAATGGCGTTTCGTACTGCTGAGCGAGCACCATCACAGCCTACTAGATACCTGGCCGGAATAGCTGTACGTGTTTGACCATCTTTGTCGCATTCAATCTCGAGGTAATCAGAAGAGCTTGTTACTCCTTGAAAAGTGTGACTGCGAGTGACCTCAACACCGCTTTTCGTCAGGTCATTGATAAATGTGCCTTCCATCATGCCTTGATGGCATAAAAGGATATAGGGGTGTAGCACATCTACCACTGAGGATGGATAGTGGACTTCACGTCCTGTACGGCGAAGTCCTTCGGTTGGCGAACCCCGCCACATGCAGATGTCATGAACCTTGACTCCTGTTTGTACAAGATCATCGCCAATTCGCAGCATCTGCAACGTCTCAATGGTCTTTGGCTGGATACCATCAGCGCGACCCACGGTTGTCTGGTCCGGCCTCTCATCGAGGACCTTGACTGAGAGACCAAGCTTTGCCAATACAACACTGGAGAATCGATCAGTATGGATAAAGGTGAACAGAAATTAGCGAGCTCACCTCAGCATGAGACCCGAAGGGCCAGCTCCAACAACGCAGACATCATGGACATCGGCATCGTGATATCCGTTGCTGTGACCATTTGTGCTCGTCGGGATGGCCATGTGGGGCAAGTGTTGGTAGTGTAATGTGAATGGGTACTGTGCTAAGAGTGATGATGGTGTTTGACTGTGTGACAATTGATCTCATCAACACATTCACCTCTCGGATATATCAATCAAGCTGGTTCGTACAAACAGACAGCTAAAGACTTTCTTGCGGCCTCTTCCGCCAAATGTCGTCTCATCCGTTGAGGACAATGTAGCAGCACCATGATTCGATCAGTCGGGCACTATCATCAGTAAGCTACTTAGCGCCGAGTCCACCCCCACTCCCGAGTCTCAACCGCCTTTGGCTATCGCTATCTCGGCGATTCGGCTTATGACTCGACCTAAATCTTAAGTTAGTCTACTTTTATCAGCATACACGCGGGGCTTGGCAAGGTATAATCAAGGATGGGGTCATGCTGCAGATCACGGCCTCCCTCTCCCGTTCAGTACAGAAAAAGACTCGCGTTATTGTCGCGACGAGAGAATTTTAGTGGCTTGTTGCATAACTCTCTGCCAGACTAGTACAATGGCGCCTGGTTCAATTGATCCGGAGCCTCTGCCTTGGCAGTCTACAGTTGAGCGCAAGAAACAACAACAGCGTGACATTTTGTCCAAGGCTTTATTGGAACTTGAGAATAGCCAAGACTTACAACATGTCGATGTCAATCAGCTTGCCGACACAGCCCAAACTTTAAGCCTTATATCCAGCGGGCAGCTGACATGCAAAGCCGTTGTGCAAAGGTTGATTGGACGGTAAGTGATTAATGATAGAACAAGTGCTGTGTCATCAATTAATTAATTTCTCTATAGAGCGATCCAAGTTCATCAAGAGGTGCGTGTTTCTTACGTGACGAATTAATAGGCACTATTTTTCTGACGACGATCGATCTCATATAGACCAACTGGTAAGAATAAGATGCACCCTATGAAGCCAGACGTCAAAAGCTAAATTGACTCTAGTTTAACCGAAGTTGCTTTCGAAGATGCGTTGCAACAGGCTCAAGAGCTTGACGCTTACATGGTCAGCAATAAAAAGCCAATCGGGCCTCTACATGGCTTGGTGGTCACCCTCAAGGACCAATTCAACATTAAGGGATATGATAGTACTCTAGGCTACGTTGGGAGGTCTTTCAACCCAGCTACCGACGACGCCGTACTGGTTAAGATGCTCAAATCACTGGGGGCTATTGTTCTCGCCAAGTCAAACTTGCCTCAGAGTATCATGGTGAGCGGCTGATCTTATTCCATCCTGGCTAAATACCTTGGCTCACTGGTATTTAGTGGTGCGAGACAGAGAATCCACTCTGGGGATTGACTACCAATCCCATGAATAAAGATTATACACCAGGTGGCTCTACAGGCGGAGAGGCTGTCCTGATTTCTTGCGGTGCCTCTATGATTGGATGGGGCACGGATATTGGTGGAAGCATTCGGATTCCGAGCCACATGATGGGCTTATATGGCTTGAAGCCAAGTGTGAGTTGTTTCTGGTCTTTAAGCCACTGTCATCCCGCTGATTTGTTATCAGAGCACAAGGCTACCTTACCAAGGTGTCCCAGTCTCGACAGAGGGACAGGAACATGTTCCATCTTCGATTGGTCCGATGGCAAGAGACTTGGGCATGATCAAACATGCCATGCATAGCTTGATTGAGTCAAAGCCATGGGAATATGACGCACGCTGTGCACCCCTTCCTTGGCGAGGCCATTTATACGAAGAAATGCACAGTCGCCCACTTACTATCGGTGTTCTGATGGACGACGGAGTTGTTCGTCCGCATCCGCCGATAACTCGAGTCTTGCAAGATGCAGTCGAAGCTTTAAGACGGGAGGGACACGAGATTGTGGAGTGGAACACTGAGCTCCACGAGCAGTGTATAAGAACTATGGTGATACTCCCGGCGTACAACTCGCGATCTATTTGACTGACTTGCAACAGGATATGTTTTATACCGCTGATGGTGGTGAAGATATCCGCCAAGATATATCAAGAGCCGGAGAACCATTCATCCCTCACGTCAAACGACTTGTCAACAAAGGTCAAGCAATTTCGGTGTACGAATATTGGAAGCTCAACAAGAAGAAGTGGGATCTTCAGCAAGGGTACTTGGAGAAGTGGAACTCGATCCAGTCTACCACTGGCAAAAGGGCTGACATACTTCTCATGCCCGTTATGCCGCATACCGCTGTTAGACATGGCGGATGCGGTTGGGTTGGGTATACAAAGGTCTGGAACGTTCTTGACTATACCGCGATGGTGATACCTGGCGGGACGGTACAGTCGGGGGATGTCGACTTACCGTTCAAGTACCCTGCTAGAGGACCTGAGGATGAATGGAACCAGGGGCTCTGGATCAAAGACAAAGGCGAGATGGCTGCGATGAAGCTCCCAGTTGGGCTGCAGATCGTCGGACGGAAACTTGAAGAGGAGAAAGTGCTTGGGGCCGCTGAGGTGATCGATCGCGTGGTGAGAGACATATTGCCTCGTTAAGTAGCCTATTCCCCGTAACGTATATAAGGAGCCCAGTCTGCTTTAATTAAGCACTTAAAGGTAGACGCTTTTAGTCTTTTAACCGACCGTCTCGGTCATCCTGCGGTTGATCTTTGCCTTGTGACCTCTTTCCATCCAGTGTAAAGTTTCCGTCAGAAGAAGTATTAGACACAGAAGAGGCTGCAACTATTGATATTTGAGGAACCCATGGATCCTGAAGCTAGATGCAAGCAGCATGCAGAGCTGCACACACAGAGATGTCAGTCCTGAACTGAATAAAGATGTTTTAAACTTGTCCTAAATTACTTAAATCTTTTTCGTATTTAGGATTGAGATCTTAACCTTCCCTTTCCTCCTCTAGCCACAGTATATTTACTCAAAAAGTGTTATACCAGAGGAGGAGGATGGGAAATCCGCCGATTCATGGGGGCTTCCAGTTGAGGTACGCCATGCTAGGGTATTTGCCATATGACTCCCAATTAAATGCTTTTTCGGCGACTAATCCTGACATAACCAAGGCTAACACCAGCGAGTTGTCGAAGCATTCTCCATCGGTAGCGTTCCTCTTCCCATTGATAAACCCTTTTATCATCCAAGGCCATGACTCTAGGCCACCCAGTATGAATCGTGGTATCAACCCAAGTTGAGCTTGGCCCCTCCATCGGCTCATTTCCCCCGCCAAGAGAGCTCACAATATCAGGCAAATCTTCATTAAATAAAGATAGTCCGTTTCGAAATCCCAGCGTTGACTTGACGGGGTCTGGTTGGGGGCCAAAGACAGCAATTTCCCGTTGATTCTGGGCGTTGATAAAGTCAATGGCTATATGCAGAGGCACCTGGACTGCTGTATCCGATATAACCTTCGTAACATGGTGACTGATGGATTTGAAGTTCAGCTGTTGGCTTAGCCCGCTGTCTTCACCTGTGAGGGTAATGAGAACTGGCAACTTTCCCACGTCTGTCACACGAATGTGGAAGTTGTCTTCTAGAAGAATGATTGTTACTGCCTTGAACAGTGACTGTAGGATCGAAAACTCTTGATCTCGGAAGTGTGGACCCCCAGATGAGGACGGTGGAGGAAGAGTCACGACCTCTCGTTGGTATGTCGCTACTTGGTTGCAGATTCTCCCATGCAAGTCGTTTATGAGCGTGACCAGTGATACCGTAGACATGTCAGGAGGAGGCTTGCAAGGGTAAAATAGCTTTGCAATGAACTGGTGGTACTCGATATCATTCCGGTATGGTCGATACCACTTTTTGTATAGCCAGTTATGCAAAGCGCAGTGGAGTAATAAACAGCCCTTGGCGCCAGGCACAATATATATCGGCACGGTCTTGTTGCAACACGCCTCCAAGTGTCTTGGCGATATATCCTTCACCTTTGTCTGATCACTTGCAGAGCAGGCGTCGGTGGGGAGTGGGCAGGGTTGGAGGATGCGTGTGACGGACTCCATATAGAGATCTCTTCGATGGTATATCTCCAGTTGACCTCGCATCTCAGATAAGATTTCGTGTCGGGGCAGCGGCGCCCTTTGCTTGATGCTTTGACACACGTACATTCTGAGGGTCGAGGTATTTTGCCTCAAGAGGTGATCTGGCAGCAGAAGGGTGATGTCAGATTGCAACTCTTCTTCTCCAGCTGATACAAAATTGATAAGAATGATGTATGCGAGCTCGAGCGATATTTTAGCAGTGAAATTTTAGAGAGACAAGAAGCAGGCTTTATATAGTGCTAAAAGCCTAAAAGATAGAGTGGCGCGTTGAAAGTCAACTCAAAGTAACATCCAAAGTGTGAGTCAGGCCTTGAACCTTGCCTTGGAACTCAACCCCTTGGAACTCAATCCCTTGGAACCCAATGAGTCGCTACTTACAAGCAATAAAGTTTGAGCACATTCTTTGCTCTTTCTTCTCGAGCTTCTTGCTTCAGATCGCGGCGGGTATGAGTTTAGGGGCGCATAAAATAATTAGTAAGTATTTCAGTATACTAAATTTACGCACTTCCCATTCCAACTTTGGAAGTCTCCTTGGATAAGCTCTTCAAACATCCATCTTGCCAGGTCCATCCTGCTGATAGTATATCCAACTCTTATACCGGTTTCTTGCTCATCACTCTTCCTCAAAACATCGTCTTCCCGAATCCACCCGACGCGTACTTTCTTTGTCCCTTTCATGTCCCCATCTGTCAGCAGTGGAGGTCGAAGCATCACATATCCACCAAGACCAGATTGCTTCTGCGTCGCGGCCACACGAGTAACACGCTCAAGAGCTGCAGTGTCGTTCTGAGCCTCTTTCAATAACCACCAGTAGAGTGGGATGAGGCCAAGTGGTTGATCACGACGAGCGCCATGTCCAGTTGATGAGATTGGAGCGTAGATGGGTGAATTTGAGATGCTGTCGGTAGAAACAAGATCTTTCAAAACCTGCATCACCGCAACTGCAGAGTCGCCAGTGATAGTGGCATCATCCATAGCAATAGGGTGAAACGGATTGAAGCGGAGTTTCCAAGTGCTTGTGATACCACTGAAAATGATCTGGGGGTCATTGAGAAGAAGACTGCGGACTGTGGAAACATCGCGGGATGATCCTGTGACCACGATGAGTTGTGACTGTTGGATCTCTTCAGATACGCCAAGATCCAAGAGAGTCTTTTTCAATTTGGAGTGATCTCGAACAACTATGTGCGAAGGATTAGCTTGGACGCTGAGAGTATGGACAATTTGAACTCACGAGCAGCTGCTTTATGGCCATCGAGTAATGTCCAAGCTAGCACATGCCGCAAAGTAGCACCGCACGCTCCGATGAATGCCGCTTTGACCGCCATGATGTGATATTTGGCTTGAGTAATTATTCAAAGAGATAAAAAAAAGTTTTACTTGTACAGATGAGATGTTGCATAATTCTGTTATAGCTACTGGTGTCTTTATATTTTACAATTATCGGTCTGATCATCAGTTCATTATGCGGACTTGTTGCGGAGTCGGCATCGGGACAACTACATATTAAAAAGTGGCTTGCCAAGTCCGCCTATGTCACAGGCCCAATTTCACGTCGTGAACCCGCGGAAGCCGAGATGGGTACCAAAATTCGCAGAAGAAGAAGAAAAAAGAATTTTACAGGAATAAGCCTTCCAGTCCAATGCGGGATTAGATCTTAGACGCGTTGAAAGCTGTCAGGCCAGAGACTCGTTTAGATGCCGAGGATCATGGATAATAGTCTCTAAAGGTCATGACTGGTAATATTTATTACTCGACTTGAGTTCCTGTAAGGATATGAATAGCAGCCCAATGGCTTGTGATTTCATTGCTTCTACGCCGACTCTTGAAACTTCTTCATCACTTCCTCGTGACTAGCCGGCATAAGAGCACCTTCTGGCACAGGGTTCTT
This sequence comes from Fusarium subglutinans, assembly GCF_013396075.1. NCBI lineage: Eukaryota > Fungi > Ascomycota > Sordariomycetes > Hypocreales > Nectriaceae > Fusarium > Fusarium subglutinans. The sequence continues at coordinate 102,146 of NW_023502187.1, forward strand.
GCTCTTGAAGTAGTCGCTCATCTGGTAAATGTCAGCAATATGAACTCCATCAAAATCACCTGGGATGAGTGGTAACTGACCTCTCCCATGGTGACCCACTCGACACCTTCATGTTTGTTGATGTGCTCGATGATGCGTTCGTGCATCAGAAGAACGTGGGGTCTACCTGATACATCGGGATGGATAGTCATTGGGAAGATGAATTCGTCTGTAGCGTGTCAGTGGACCGAAAGATTCACTACGTCAAGCTCGGTACTGCACTGACCATATTCCCGGTAGAAGTAATCGAAGTGATCTTTCCAGATGTCTTCAACGTCCCTGTGTCTCCTGTCAGTTCGAGCAAAAGCCTGGCTTCTAGAAAGACTTGCCTCGGGTTGACCCATCCATGTGAGTTTGGAGAGTTCTTGATAAACATCATGGGCGGTAGATCGTCTATATACCAGGAGCCAGGTATTTCGACCATGCCCGTCTCTTTGCCTTTTGTCAGGGGTTTCATCCACTCCTCGGCCTTCTTGGTGTAATCAATCTTAGTCCATGAGTCGCCTGTCCGCAGCCAATATGCCTGACAGTCGTGATGAGACATTGAGTGGTCGTACTCGATTCCGTAACTAAGCATCAACTCGGTCCCTTCTTCGCTTGTCTCCCACCAAGGTGCCACGCTTCCCTTGGGTGGCTTCCCACAGAAGTCGGTAAGTAACTTCCATGTCTTGTGCAGAACGTCCTTTTGCTGCTCGAAAGTCATGTCCACGGGGTTTTCGTGGCTGTAGCCATGTAACTGCTGCTGCTTAGTGGAATTTCTGACATTGGCATGTTGTTTGACTTACACCTATCTCATGTCCAGCATCTCGGACCATAGCACACTCCTCTGGGAATGTTTCCAGGCTGTGTCCAGGGATGAACCACGAGGCTTTGATGTTGTACTTCTCAAAAAGCTTCAACAGGCGTCGGGTACCGATTGTTCCCGCCCAGAGACCTGTTTCCCAGAGGGTTAGCAGTGAAAACATGAAACACATTGTTTTACCGACCTCTGCTAATGTCGCTTGTGCTGTCTTCGCCTCCGTATGATCCCAGCCAACCGGCCACGGCATCGATATCCACTCCGTAGCTAGGAGTACCCTGGTTAGCGAAATGTTCATTGATCGAGGGCAATCCTTACCAGACCAAAACCTTCTTTTTGCCCATTTTATTCAAGTGATCTTTTGTAAAACAAATATAAGATGCCTCAAAAATTCACTGTTGAAGTTAACTCTATACGACTCGGTCAGGTCCAATGCCATATAACCTGAGCTCAGAGATACTCCCGAAACGCGGGGTTCTTGTGTTCGAGCACTTGGGAAATGGGACATACCCCCACTTACCCCCCCTAATCGGTATCAGATTAGTTCCCGTTGGCGGTATCAGGCGTTATCACAAGTGGAGTCTACAAAAGCGAGCCGTTGCAACCCCCACCCCCATTCTTGAACTCAGTTTCTGGTACGAGACTGTGAGTTGAATCGGATAGCAGGCCGTCGTATGATGGCCCGCCAGACTTCGGAACTCTATCGTAGAAAGAAACCCATCCAGTCTCGTGATTCACTCACTACAAAGGCAATTTGACATGTATGTGAGTTTCTTACACTGAACATCGCAAGCGTCAAATTATTGCAGCTTGTTCTATTTTCCGATTCTCCTGATATCAACCAATTATATCATATCACTTGCCCAAAATGTCAAAGGTCAGTTACTTCGGACCAATATTTTCCCATATCATTTGCTCACATTGTTTCGCAGTTTTCACTAGCAGGCCGCTTAGCTGTTGTTACTGGGGGAGGTAGAGGCTGCGGTTTTGCGTTTGCCCAGGGGTTGGCTGAGGCCGGTGCCGACGTTGCCATATTCGACGTGATTGAGCCCTCGGCTCCTGAGGTCGAACAGCTGATTTCCAGCTACGGGGTCCAGATCAAATCCTACATTGTGGATGTAACCACGTTGTCGAGTCTAAGAGAAGGTTTCACCGCTGTGGCTTCAGACTTCAACAACAGACTAGACATCCTGGTCGCCTGCGCAGGGGTCAACAAGAATGTGCATTTTCTCAACACTGAAGAGGAAGACTTTGACAAGTTGTTTGCCGTCAATGCCAAAGGCGTTTACTTCTCTGCAAAGCTGGCAGCTCAGGCCATGATCGAAAACAAGACCAAATGCGGAAGCATTATTCTCGTGGCCAGCATTGCTTCGCATATGGCTATTCGGTCTCAGAGGTCAACAGCCTACTGCGGTACCAAGGGTGCAGTGAGAGCAATGGTAGCACCAATTGCTGCCGAGCTTCAAGAACATAGCATCCGAGTAAACTCAATCAGCCCCGGCTACGTCAAGACAGCCATGACAGCGCCATTCCCGGACTTGATCGAGGGATGGAAGGACGAGATCATGAACCGTCGCGTCGCGGAACCTGACGACATCAAGGGGGCCTGTGTCTTCTTGGCTAGTGATGCGAGCGCGTGAGTCATTGCCACCGTCTTTTGAACTGTCAGTTATACTAACCAATCACCAGGTATTGCACGGGCTCCGATATTCTTGTTGATGGGGGTGTCACAAAGTGGTAGTGTCGTTATCCCTGCCTCTCAGAAATCGTAGAGGGAAGAGCAAAGAAATACAAAACTCTATTATTATTAGCCAGCACTTGAGCGTTTGAGGCATGTAATTCGTGGGGCACTTCGGCCACCGTTTCAACTGTTCTAGACAAGTCTCCTGGATATGAGTTCCGATGTTCCCGTGTGACAAGCCCTGTAAACCTTGCATGTTCGACATGATCTGAGGAATTGACAGCGTTGGCATGCTGGCCAGGAGCCAAATAATAGTCTGTTGATATGACAAAAGTGCTGAAATATCCTTATAGCAGTTTTAAAAATATTTCAAATACCCTTCCTATATTGACTTTGATGCCGTTGCGATCTTGTTACATTTATCGAAACAGGATAAGGGGTGGCCTGTTCTTAGCTTAGTTCACGCACCAAGTTCAGACGATGCTACCATATATACCTGCCTTGTCAGGAACATTGATTTGTCCTGACACAGCCGTAAAGCTTAAATAATCCAAGTAAAGTATAATTACGAGTTTAAGATGATTCTCTCTTATCCAAGGGAAAGGACTAGCCTCAGTATCGCATGACATGTACTCAGAATCGTTTGCGTGAGATCTGAGCAGAATGAAATTCCTGCAATTTGTATTTAAATATTAACCTCGCCACATAACTGTCTTCTAATCCTCACAATTATACCCTCTTCACATTCTCTCGCCAATCCTCAACTTATCAATCATTATGCGTACTGTTGCTGTACTCGCTCTCCTTGCACCACTCGCGACGTGCGTCACGACCACCATATGGAATATTACAGGTTCATGCGCTAACAGCGATATTGGCCTTGTGTGCGTGGTTACGAAAACTGTAGCTGACCCAAACACAGTCTGCAAGGGGAAGGCTGGGACGTATGCAGGAGATGGGATCAATGGGATGTCAAGCTGTACTGGCCTTGGTTCCCCTTGTACTTATGTTTGGCGATGCTAAGCATTGTTCCTCGGCATGAAAGCGGTAAGTCTCGAGTTCAACACCTTGCTGCACGCACTGAATATCTTTAGTCAGCACTCCCGGAAGCACATATGATGATGGTAACATAAGGGACGCACGAGATATAATGGTGTAAATTTCAGTAAATACCTAGCTGCGTGGTCTGGCTTATTCACCGCTCGACTGAAAGCTATATGATCTTGGGTTGTCTATCTGTATAGTCATCAATCAGGGTTAAACCTACTTTATCTCTCACTCTCCGTACCATAATGTTTCCCTCGATTACACAAAGAACCTCCAACGCGGATCTTGTTCACCATCAGTGATCTCGGAAGTAGCAACATCCTCGGCCTTTATATCAACACCTTGTGCCTCATTCTTCATACGGTTCTGCTTCCTCATCCAGAATCCCAAACCTAATGTGAAAATGATGCAGGTGACATTGCAAGCAGCTGTGCCGATCAGGGTAGGTGCATAGCGAGGTGCATAAGTTGTTCTGAACGTCCCAGCGGATAGAATGCCACCAAGGTTACCGAGACCTACGAGTAGGCCAGTCGTAGCCGCTCGGGAGTTCTCACTGAGATTGTTGTTGTTGTGCCAGCTATGAACTAGACAACTCGGGATATATGCCCCAGCACACAGCATAAAACATGCGAAGTAGGCCACTCCAATGTGCGCTTCAGCATCAATGATGGCGAGGATGAGTAAGCCAACGAGGCTTGTGCACAGACTGCCAACGATATGCAGTGTTCTTTCTCTGTTACGGTCAGAGCTCCAGGTAACTGCGAGAAGAACCAGGAATCCTGCAACATTGGGAGGTACAGTCAGAAGGTTTGTGATAACCGTGCTATATCCCAAACGACGGATAATGAGCGGCAGGAAATTGGAGGTAGTGGAGAAGGCGACGGGGTATGTCAGGCTGATAACACACCACACTGCGAATCTCCAGCTGTTCCAGCTCTTGAAGCATTCTTTGAGATTGAACTCTTCTCCAACAGCTCCACTCCCGTCACGCAGAGCCCTTTGCCTTGCAACGTGTTTCTCTTCTTCTGTTAAGAACCAGGCACTTTGCGGGTCGGCAGGGAGCCACCAGAAGGCAACAATTCCCAACAGCACAGTCATTGTACCTGAGTTCCCTTGATTAGCAAGACATGTTTCAGATCCGCTTTAGTCCCTTTGACTTACCTTCAATTATAAACAACCACATCCAACCATGAACGTGAGAGACCTTGATCTGGAAGACGCCAAACGAGATGAGACCCGAGAAAGCACTAGCAAGCAGCGCACTACCAAAAAAGATGGCAATCCTAAAGCCAAGTTCGCCACGCTGGTAAAAGAGAGTCAGATAAAAGACAGCACCAGCAAAGAAACCGGCTTCGAAAGCACTGTGAGCTGTCAGTACAATTTCATAAGAATCCGGTGAATTTGACAGAACTTACCCCAGCAGGAGGCGGATGGCCAGCATGCCTCCAAAGTTCTTGCAGGCGGCTTGCAATAACGCCATGGAACCCCAGCCGACCATGAGGGACGGCAGCATGATTCTACCAGAAAACTTCTTCAGAAGCAGGTTAAGTGGGAGATCACAGAGACCGTTTGGGACATAAAAGAGGAGGATTAAAAGTGAGAACTCTTGGCCCTTGAAGTTGAGATCTTTGCTCATTCCATCTGTCTCGGCGTTTCCCAGGTTACTCTGTTTTCGTTAGAAAAGTCACTGGTGTCTGAGTCAAGACTTACTCTATCAACAGCATTGAAAAAGTACATGACGCTCAGATATGACAGGAGCCATGCGTCCATCTTGCGCACTATGCGGTGTTAGCACGGGGCATGTCGCTGGCTTTTTTCGTTTCGCGGGTAACTGACAGTAAGATCGCTCGGCAGCTGTATCGACAACAATCTGGGAACCTGTTTCCTGGTCAAAAGCCAGAGACTCAAGCTGCTTATTCTTATCGTCAGAAGCCATTGTGATAATGTTGCTTTCGGTCACAGCCTAATAGTTCTTGTCTAAGACTGAAACTTTTGGTTGCCAGCGACACCTCTTATTTATCATTGTTTGAGTGTTGCCCTTGGTCTAGTCAGTTTACTAGCTGTATCATTATCGTATCTGTAACCGAGACCAGGATCCGCAAGCCAATGGTCTTCAATCTCTGAGGGGAAACAAGACTACCTTAGCCATTCCATTAGAAGTGGGCTTCGTATCCGTCCTTCATAACCGGTGTTACCAGTACATCCACCTCAATTGGCTGATATGGCTTCTTCTCGTACCATCTACTTGATATGCTACAGTAACTTGCCATCAAAAATGGGGGCTCCTGGCGTAGGATCGTCGCATCCGACAGCTTTATCTAAGTGGGGAATAACATGGGAGATAATCAAGAGCCGTCCCAACAGTTGTTTTACCCCCGCCTTATCCCCAATCCACTACCCGCGTATCTATCCGGGAAGCTCATCCGCAATGTCTTACGAGGGAACTCTTCTGGGTAAGACTCCTGTTCAGTCGGTGCAAGTTCTTTTGATGTTATCGTGTTAAATATAATTGCAGGTCTATGACGGGCGGAGTGAAACCCATCACAGTTTGTTTAATTAACGCACTCCTCATTATCTATTGTGAGTCTAAAACAATAAACTACGTTACACATAAGGCGGTTTAAGTGAATGGGGAAATGTCCAGGCGTGTATCGATAGACGGAGTCCCGACTCATGAAATTCTGGGTTTTCTGTTACTGAAAGTGAGTTCCCACTTAAGTGCAAGGGATCAAATACTGAGGAGATGGCTCAAGCAGATCAGGCAACTCCAAGCAAAAACCTTTTTGCCCAAGAGTTCATTATTTTGAACGTCTTTTAACTCATATTGGACCAGAGTAACCGAGAAAACCATTGATTGAATAGGCAAGACATAGAACAACATATAAGTTGTAATGCTACAATAATACATCAAGCTGCAACCTGCTGCAGAGGTGTGCTTTCCACAGAACTCTCAGCCTTCTTCTCCAGGCCCTGCTTGTACAGCTGAGCTCTTCCGTATGACTCCGCATAGGATGCCGACACCACCTCTTCAACAGTAGCTGGCTTGAACTTGGCCTCCTCTCCAGGTGCTTTGCAGGTTGGGATACAGTCGACAACGTAGTCAGGGTTACCAGATACGAAGACTGGGATGGAGTACCTCTCTTTGCCAGTCTTGTTGATAACGCGGTGGACGTTGCTCTTGTACTTCTCATTTGTCCAACGAGCCATCAGGTTACCCAGGTTGACAACGAATGCCCCCTTGGTCGGTTGAACCTAATAGAGGTTGTCAGCTTTTCTCTTTCTTTAGCGAAAGGTAATAATACTTACATCAATCCAGGTGTTGTTCTTCTGATCCCAAACTTGAAGACCATCGACATCATCCTGAAGAAGCATTGTGATAGCACCGAAATCGGTATGAGCTCCGATACCTCGAGTAAGCTTGTCGTCAGCATCCTTAGGTTGAGAAGGATAGTGTAGGAGCCTCATGGTAGCAACAGCGCCGTCCAGGAAGGTACTGAAGTAGTCCTCCTCCAGATCAAGGGAGAGTGCTAGCACTCGCATAAGATCAGAGGCAAGTCTCAACGTTGACCTATAGTAATCCATGGTCTGGTACTTAAAATCCTCTAAATCGTCTCCCAAAGCTTCGGGCCACTGGTTAGGGCCACTGTTGAGTTTTTTGTTAACGAAATAGGGGTGAGACTTGGGGATTTCATCGCCGATGTAAAAGCCCTCTTTGAGTTCGGGCTGAGTACCCTCCTCGAGGATCTGTGACCTCAACATCTCATAACCTCGGTTCCAAGTGTTGTTGTTCTTTGAGACCTTTTCCTTCTCCTCCAGAGGGAGGTTGAAGAGCTTCTTGGCGCACTGCAGGGCTTTTGCTTGCTTGTCTACAGGAACAGAATGTCCTAGGATCTGGAAAAATCCATTATACAAACAGCTTTCGCGTACCTGGTCTACAACCTTCTTCTTCTCCGCTGGGTCTTCTGAGTAGAATCCTATATCATTTAGACTAAGATCTAAACAAGAGTTTGCGGTTGTTGCTTACCAGAGAAGTCAATGATAGGAATCTCAAGCTTCGCCATGATGTACTGTAGCTTCGGGTTGATTGCAATCTCGATTGATCAGTCAGTCTGTCGAGCAATTTAGTGAAGTAATGAATAAATGATGCCAGTTACGATTACTTCAAGACTAGATACATCTATATTAATAGCGTTGAGGTAAAAATAACCCACTCTGGGAGCGAAGCCTTTGACTCTAAGCTACATGCTTACTGTTGATGATCGGGAATTCGGAGACCTCCGGGATCACCCCCAACTTTGCATTGTCAACATAACTTGCATTAAACTGAGATAGGCTTGAATGCGGGGTTTATGGGCTGTACCCACCCTTGACTCTCAAAAGTGGGCGCGCTGTGATAAGGGCTGCTGGACTGCCAGGATACGAATTCCCGGCAATAATCGGAATTTGCCTGCTGGAGCAATGAGGGGTTACTAAATTCAGGACACCAAGCTTGTCGGTCCATCGTGAAGCAGGACATCAATAGATGAGGCTGTGTTTAATGTTGGCCCTTAACTTAGTAAGGTTTTCGCCATAAACCAGAGTACTGTATTCCAAAGCTTAATCTTACAGGTAACAGTTATCTTCATAGTAATGGAGGCAACTGCTAAATTGAGCTACTGAGTCTTGTTACTTACTAGCTATCTATGTTAAAAGACCGAGGTTGGGAGTCGAAATACAGTGTATACATTATTATACTACTAATATATTATATTATTAAGAGAGCATGACTTAATCTACTAAAGGAAAGTTAATATAAATATTAAAAATAAATGAGTTTAGGGTATCTTGTATTGTGCTCTATCTTATCTTATCTCTTGATATGTCTGTTCTTATCGCGACTTAACCTACTCTATACTAGGTTATTTATAGAGTAGTAATAACACATACACAAGCTATTAGACAAGACAGGTGTAAAGATAACTTGCTCCTTTTAGAACAGCAGATTTTAGCTATGTGTGACGTCTATATTGAATATCTAATGGGGCTTTAGATATTAGCCAAAAAATGAAATGCCATTTCAGGACATACGCTGCGCTCCGGTAGATCGGTTAAACTGACCACGGCGGGGGCGGGCATTCCTCTAACAGGTACGCAAGCGTTGTCAGCAAGGCACACCCGTACTTCAGCAGGGTCTACTCTGTACGGCCCAATTAAATACTGTCGCCAAATGGCGATGCGCTGGCATTAACTGCACAGCCAAGGCGAAGAAATACAAAGAAGCAAGGAAATGCTGGAAATGAGATCCTTTTCCTCGTCAAAACAATGAAACTAAACCTCCTTCTGGATAGATGGATCGCCGGGCAAATTACAGGCTTGTTGCTTGGCCCACTGCTCGCACGATCGACAAGGCTAAACTCTTTCCAGTATCAACGCGCCGCTCTCAGCCTTACAACAAGTATGATGTCAAATTGCTTGGCGACGATATGTACGGCAATGTTAAGAATCCAATCTGTATTTAAGAGTTCAAGACTCACCCAAGACTATGAGATTATCCACAAGCTATTGAAACTCACAGATATCACTCAGCATGCGTTTTGAAGCATTGGCTTATATAGGCCTGGCTGGCTCTGCAACAGCCAGCGTCATCCTCTCAAATGATGTTCCTCTTACTGGTCCCTCTTTTCTCCCCAACTTCGACATTTCCAAGACAGATTTTCTCAATGAAGCCAAGCAAAAGTTCCCATCTTTGGTGGAAGAACTGTTCGATACCAAGATCCTGAACAAAACAGACCTTATTTTTGCTGTTGATGTCTTTTCAGCCTCGACCAATGATTCGCTTTACAGCTACTTCCATGTCGGCGATACCTACAAACATACTCTCACAAAGGGAAACCTGACTGAGGACACAATCTTCAGAACAGGCAGTGTGACAAAGGTCTTCACTGTGTATGCTATTATCGCTAAGGCTGGCATTGAGGCATTGAGCTATCCGGTGTCCATTTTCCTGCCCGAGCTCTTGGGTAATACCTCTAGCAACCCGCTGGAGAGAATAGACTGGAGTGAAATCACTGTGGGGGCACTTGCTTCACATCAGGCTGGCACCAGCGGCCCGGGACGTACGTCGACCATGCCACCTTAGGCGGTCCACTGAATGCTGACTAAAATAATAGAATACCTTAAGCCGGGATTCGACGGGAACGATCGCAAGGGTGAGTATGATACCATCGCGTACATGAAACTTACTTACAAGACCAGCGTTTCTTGAATTTATGCGGGATACACAGACCCCCACGATGGGCCCTTGGCGAAGTGCACTGTACTCGGATGCTGGCTTTGGAGTTCTGACTCTGATCCTCGAGCGACTCACTGGCCAAGAGTACAAGGACGCCATTAAAGATATCATCTTTAAACCGCTTGGAATGAACTCTTCCTCTGCAGTGGTCCCTAATGGCACAGACGTGGATGCCGTAGCGCGGACTGGGCTCGTATCATGGGGCACCGATGTCCCTATTGTGGCTGGGTAAGTCAAGCCTCTGGACGTGCCGTCGCGTTGGTGAAATAAACTGACGGCAAAAAGATCTGGTGGCATATATTCCTCTGTCAAAGACCTCCGACTCGCAGGACTCTCTATCCTCAACTCTGAACTCCTCTCATCTTCCACTACTCGCGAGTGGATGAAACCTCGAAGCAGCACCGGCACTCTTGTCGAGCTTGTCGGAGCACCCTGGGAAATCACGCGTCTCACCCTACCTACTGGCCCTGGCTCAAACCGCACCCGTGTCTCTGACCTCTACCTCAAGGCTGGTGGTACAAATGATTACACCTGCTTCATCGCCCTGTCGCCAGACCATGGTATTGGCTTCTCAATCCTGATTGCTGGAGAAACTGCTACCCCTGCGCGTTGGCCGCTCCGCGATGTTACAGGAACAACCTTCATCACAGCAGCTGAGTATGCTGCGGCAGAAAGTGCCGATAAAAACCTCACTGGCACATTCGTCGTCAAAGGCTCCGAGACAACAAACATGACCATTGAAGTCACCAAAGGAGAGCCTGGATTGAAGTTGAAGTCCTGGTACGTTGAAGGAAAAGATGTAGTTGAGGATACTTCGTCTCGCCTCTACCCAATGGGTCTCTACTCCAATTCTCGCTCCCTGGCCGCACAATACAACATCAAGGGTAAGGTTTCTGCAGCTTTCCGAGTGGTTACTGGACTTGCCCCTCCGGCACCTCGTGCTGCTGTTGAGGGCGGAAAAGGAGGATTGTTTGACCATAGTCAGGCTTGGATGAACATCGGAGCTTCTGGGACGGCCGATGAGCTCATCTTCAATATGGAGGATGCAAGAGTCGTTAGCATCATCAGTCCCTACGATGGTACCGAATTTGTTCGAGCAGACTAGTGGCGACGGACTTGGTTATGTTCTATATCTGTCGAATTACAATGCGGCAGAACAATTAATGTTTCTTCTTATTAATGACGCTCTTGGCTGAATAAACTCGTTTTGCCTTTCGTCAAGAGAAGATGACTTGTCCTGCAGTGATATCCAACCCGTAACCACATTCTAACTTCGGTTAGTACCCCTCTTATTGAAGATTACTAAAGATCTTCAATCGAGCACCCGCTTTGAGCTTGGGGAGTGCGGCTGAAAGCTTTAGCGGAAAATCCTTGTGAGGCATTTATATCGAATCTCTTGTCAAGATAATCAGGCCGTTTAATAATGGCTATCTAAAGTATCATAAACTTTACGCAAGACATTCACAAAAAGTCGGTCTCCATGGTGCCTGCAATCGAGTCTCCCAAAGATCGAATCAGCGCGGCAGCAGCTGAAGGAGAGCGACTACTGTCGGTTATAGCTGCCACTGAAGATACTGTAGCCACTCTAACCCAGGTCAAACTCGACCTTGCTGCCCTCAAAAACATATGGTATGATGCAGACGCGTTATATAGCGAAATATCCGCTCGCCTCGAAACGGAACAGAAGGAATTTGAAGCTCTGCGAGATAGCCACTTCAAGAAATTCTTTGCCGGCTCACAGTATAAGGAGAAGCTTAACAAGGAAGAGAATGACGTGATAGAGCTGCTGGAGTGGCAGGCCAAGGCGGACAAGACGCGCAAGGAGCTCAAGGCCAAGCTGGACGACATGAAGGAGCGGAGGCAGAAGTTAGAACACATGATCGAACAACGTGTGCAAGCCCTGAATGAACTCGAGAAACTTTATGCAGTTGTCTTTGACGGGCCTTCGCCAGATAATGCTGAAGAAGATATGCTCGAGGCAGAGATGGAAGCAGCTCAACAGGTAATAACCAAAATCATTTCCCCGGTTTTCTTTACGGCACAACATTGACATTCTCAAGATATTTGATCCTATACAAAACTGCTATAGCCAAGTGGCTTCAGTGGTTAATTATATCACAATGGCTCGCTCACGCGTCACTTTCGCCGCCGGAAGCGCAGCAAAGGCGCTCAAAATCTCCGAATCGGATATCTTTGACCTGAAACCGGGGGCTGGAATAAGAGCTAATCGGAACTTCAACTCCGCTGTTGCTGATCGGAAAGAGCGTGAAGAGTTGGGCTTGGTCCGGCTTAGTCTGGCCGAGGCGTCACAATTCCTGGCCCTGGCTCAGGGCTCGATCCCGAAGTCGGCGGGTTTATCATGCCCAAGGTTGCAGACGGCAAAAGCGCTATTGGCAGACTCGATGACTGGAACAACACACCCGTGACTGACTACCTGTTCCATCGGGAGATCGAAGCAACGGCAGAGGGTATAGCTGCGGCGGGCGCGATTGTAGATGAGGAGCTACGAAAGGCTGAGGAGAAGAAGAGGACATGGACTGAAAAGAGGGATACTGCAGGCAAGGAACTGAATCAAGCAAGAGAGAAACTGCAACAGTTACGAGCCCGGATCTTTGAGGACGCTGTTATTGGTCAAGGAAGCTCAGCAGTGCCGTCCCATGAGCAAGCGACAGTAAATGAGCACCCGCCACAGTATCGAGAATCAGAACATTAGACCTTCTTACACCTAATTAAATACTTTATTTAGTTCTCTCTAGCATTGGTAAATTCATATCCGTCTCATAGCTGAATATCATTACTGTTTCTGCTACTATACCTATCAAAACCTCGATACTTAGCATCCATCCAGGAATGCGTAAATACTCGAATCATTAACCCCAACATAAATATATTCAGCCCTTACATCCATATTCAGATCTCCAAAAATGACGATGTCTGAAGTCGACCAGTTTGGTAAATAGTCAACCCCTGAAGCGATCGGTGCTCCAGGGTTCCACCATACGATAGGGCTCACGGCACCCCAGTTTCCGGACTCAGTACCGCGATTATACCACACGCTCAACCCGCCCGTAGTTTCATCGACAGCCATGTAATCACCACGTCCTTCACCGTTTATTTACGCAAAGCGGATATTCTCACGCTTCGAGCCAACCTTGGTAGCAACGACGCCCCATTCCCACCAGCCCCAGTTTCCTGTGTCGCGGCGTCCCTGGTTGATAAGGTAGCGGCGCCTTTTTCTGAGAGGTGTATGAAATCAGCTAGATCATCGCCGTTAATGTCGGCAAAGTGCACGCCTATAGGGGGAAGGAAGATTAGTCGTTGTCCATGTAGGGGACAAAGCTGTAACTGACCTTGACCGTCTCCGGTGCCCGTAGCGATCTCCTCGCCCGAGGCTGGACCCCAGACAAACTTAGTAGAGCCTTCATGGCTGAACCCCCAGTTCCACCAGGCTGTCGCAGACCCAGAGTCCTTGACCCAAAGAAACTCGGCACGGCCGTCGCCGTTGAGATCGGCAAACCGAACCTGATATCCCTTGGCCCCCCCGCCACTCGCAACGACGCCCATAGGCTGCCACTGGACCTTACCAGAATTGGCACCCGTATCGGGAGCGTTGCCAGCCTTCCAATACATGTAAACCTCGCCATCCACTTGGACGTGGAGGTAGTTGTCTCGCCCGTCACCGTCAATATCAGCCAGAAAAACACTGGGAACCTTTTTCTCCAAGTTAGAGCAGCTACTGCTACTGGTGGATTTGAAGGCTGGTGCCACACCCTTGCCATCGATCCAGAAGCACTCGCTCGTCTTTCAGACACTTCCAAGGACCACTATCGCCACCGCAAGACAGACATTCACCTTCTGAGCAGTGGTCTGCACAGTCTTTGGACTTGCCGTAAGTATTTCCAGGCTCACAGTAGAGTTGATAACACTTCCACTCGCGATTACCTGCACTACCAAGTCCTCATCCCGATACAATTGTGCCCTGCGGAAGCCAAGTGGGCACGGTAGGACATTCTGCCTTGTTTCCTGGATGGTCCCCAGCGACTAACTAGGTGGAGAACACAAGTTGGCGCGACATAATAAAACTTTTTTACCCGTCTTGAAATTGAAAGAGAATTCAAGCAACTGCTAAGAGAACTTACCAGGGTCTTTGACCCAGCCCTTTGGAACGCCTCATCGATACCACCAGCCCAATGTGTCGCCACGACGCCATATCCTTCATCATTCGGATGGAGGCCTCCAGAGAGTCCATCCGTGATCAGCACCATGTCTATGTTCATGAGGAGAATCTTCTTGCCAGCACTCGCGCGAGAGGAAATAAGGGCTGCGATGCCAGCATTATAACTGTTGTTGCGACCCTGTCTTGCTCTGTCCGTAGCTGGGATAATTGCAGCTACAAGAACAGCAGCGTCAAGGCACTCCTTGATGATCTTGTCAACCAGATCGGCCAGACAGTTTATAGCACGTGCTGCATCGTTATCATTGCCCAAATCATTAGAACCAGCATGCAACAGGACTACTTTGGGGCGCTGGCCAAGAGATAGGTCTGCAAAGCCCGATATCTGTGAGATTGTAGCCCCGTTGTGGCCCTCGTTGCCCGGATCACTCATCCCGCCGGCCTTGGCGGAGCCAACCATGTCTACTTTGTAGATTCCCTGTTTGGTTAGATAGTTGTACAAGAAGCCCCTGTATCCGGACCTATCAGAGCTCTCGAAGCTGTTGGTGGTGGAGAGTGAGGACTCGAAGGGCTGGGAGGGGACCGAACCACGAGCTAACGAAGGCATTGCGGACCTTTTCAAATCCAGAACTGTTTACTAAGCTATTCATAGTCTTGGTACTACTTAGGTTTGATTAAGATTATTAAAAAGATTTTATTGAAAAGGTTATCTAACGATAACTAATTTAAGAAATAAAAGTGAAAATATAACTAATACTATTAGAAGTAAGTATAAAGGCCAATCCTTTACATACCTCTATAGACACCCTAATAAAAGTTAAGGCATCCTCAATGGCTTCAGAATATTGCCCTCACTTACTAATAATATCTAGAAATCTCTAGCTACAATTATGAACAAGTTGATTGTTGGTAACTGGTTGGGTCTCTGACACTATGATATTTCCATATGGATCTGTAATAGTGAAAGAATAACTGGAAGCAGTTTGAGCATTGACAAGAATGATCCTGAAAGGAATGATAGAACAAGCGTCGGTTTGGAAGGTGGCAGTTGCGTTGGCGTTACCCCTCAAGTCAAGGGCCGAACTACCCCTAGCGACAGAGTTTTGAGGGTTCATATACCCCGAAGCTGCGTCAGGACCTATCCATAATGCCGCGCCATCATCAATGTCGGTGAACCAGAACGTATAGACTCCGGTGTAGAAGGGATAGAAATTTCCATAGAAATTGTAGACAGACCATTGATTATCTGGCTTCAAGTTTTCTCCATCGAGTACCTGGTTATACTCGACACGATCAAAGCCAGTGACGTTTGTTGTTCCAGATGCGTATGGGGTAAGACCTTGCTGAACAACCTGAAAGGGCCCTTGACTAAACTCGCCATTTGCACCGTTTGATTCACTGTCGGTGTTGAGGGGAATGAGTCCAGGTCCCCATGTCCCATCCTCAGACATTTCAGCTGTATAGTAGTCCCATGCAAGTCCGGGCTGGCATGACGGGGTAGGACATCCAGTAGGGGTATACACGACGACGGTTGTCGTTCCTCCACTTGTAGCAGGGAGGGTAGTTGTAGCAAAGGATACCCCTCCTGACGTGAGAGTAGTTTCCATTGGAGTGGCAAAGGTGACAACAGTAGTTGTTCCTCCAGATGTAGCAGGTAGGGTAGTCAAACCTGTAGTGGTTGCTTGGTTGGTAATAGTAGTTAGACCTCCTCCAGGATTAGTTGAGGTGCTTGAAGTCGACGGAACGTCTGTAATAACTACAGTCTCAGTACATGAAAGGCAGTCTGAGGGGACAGGTAGCGTCGTGGTACCAGCTGTTAAGCCAGTAGTTGTAACTGTAACAGCTGGCTGGGAGTAGGAACTGGTTGGAACATCTGTAACAATAACGGTCTCGGTACAGGTAAGACAGCTTGAGGGGACAGGCAGAGTAGTTGTTCCAGCTGTTGGGCCAGTAGTTGTAGAGGTGACAGTTGGCTGAGAGTAGGAACTGGTTGGAACATCTGTAATAACTACAGTCTCAGTACATGTAGAGCAGTCTGAGGAGGCAGGTAGAGTGGTCGTTCCAGCAACAGGTCCTGTTGTAGTCACAGTTGTAACAGGTCGAGACCCTGTTGGGACATCTGTAATTACTACAGTGTCTGTGCAGGTAGGGCAATCTGATGGGATAGGTAGAGTGATCGTTCCAGCAAATGGGCCTGTAGTTGTAACTGTAATAGTAGGTCGAGATTGGGAACTTGGAACATCTGTAATGACTACAGTCTCTGTGCAGGTAGGGCAATCTGAGGGTACAGGCAGGGTAGTTGTACCCGCAACAGGCCCTGTCGTAGTTACAGTTGTTACAGGTATAGACCCTGTCGGGACATCTGTCAAAACAACAGTCTCAGTACAGGTAGGGCAGTTTGAGGGGAAAGGTAGGGTAGTTGTGCCTGCAGTTGGGCCCGTTGTAATAACAGTTGTAATAGGTCGAGAGCCTGTTGGGATATCTGTAATAACTACTGTTTCAGTGCAGGTCAGGCAACCTGAGGTAAGAGGCAGAGTAGTCGTCCCGGCTATCGGACCAGTAGTTGTAACAGTGACCCAGTGAGTAGAGCCAGGAGTGTTTGTAATAATAACAGTCTCAGTGCAGATAAAGCAACCTGAGGTAACTGATAGAGTCGTTGTTCCAGCAACAGGCCCTGTTGTAGTGAGAGTAGTGTGATTAATGACTTCGGTGACAATGACAGTCGCGGTACAGGACTCGCCACAGTCAGAAGGCAATGGCAAGGTTGTAGTTCCTGGAATGGGCCCTTCTGTGGTCAGGGTAGTGTAGACTCGGTGGGGTACAATAACTGTAGCCGTGCATGGTAGGGTACCAGTCGACGGGAGAATTGTTGTTGGTTCTGTGACATTGCCGGTGATAGTAACTGTGGGCGTCACGGTGACAGTCGTGGGTCCGTTACAGGTAACGACAGTACTCCTACCACCAGATGAAGCTGGTGGAATAGTAGTAATGTATGCGGTGGAACCAGTGGTAGTGACAGTGATACACTCATGGCAGACATGGGGGGTTACAGTGACAGTCTCCGGTCTGTTGCAAGTAATAACAGTGCTCTTGCCACCAGATGCGGCTGGGGGAACAGTAGTGACGTATGCAATGGGGCCAGTGGTAGTGACAGTAATGCACTCGTGACAAACGGGGGGAGGGTAGCCAGCAATGACAGTAGAAACTCCACCTAGGGTATCAGGTGGAATGGTGGTACGGAAAGTAACTGAAGCTGTAGCTGTGACGGTTGCACAACCATCGCAGTCTGATTCAGATCCACCAGGCTGACCCGAGTTGTCGGGATTGTTGGACGGGGGCGACGAGCCAGCACCATTAGAGTTGGGTGTTCCAGTCGAGTCCGCATACTGGGTGTAAGTACGGGTCACTACAGTAGTAGAGGTCTGGCCATTGTAAATAACTTTATATGGCTGGACTTCAACCACTTGAATACCACTATCGGGG
Source organism: Fusarium subglutinans (assembly GCF_013396075.1). NCBI lineage: Eukaryota > Fungi > Ascomycota > Sordariomycetes > Hypocreales > Nectriaceae > Fusarium > Fusarium subglutinans. Next base: position 119,640 of record NW_023502187.1, read on the forward strand.
CACGTCTCCTGCAAAAGACCAGGAGCAGCAAAAGCATTGCTCACCAGGCCTAAAGCCGTGCCCACGCCGAAGATAGACGGAGGGCGCATGACTTGGCGCCAGGTCAAGATAACGATTGAAAGAAGTAATAAATAAATGAATTAAGGAGTAAATGAGTAAAAAACTGCTAAACGAGTGTAGTGAGCTGTATGTTCATGTCGGCCGGGTTCGACTTATAAATAAATCTTCTTACTATCATATATAGATACATAGTCCGTGACTTTGACTTGAAGCCTTCATGTATCGTCTTTCCTAATTCAGGCGAGACCCTCAATTAGCAGGGCAGATGGGCAAATCCTCACTAGCAGGCGGTAGAGCAAGCCTTCACCAGCAGGCGGCTGGGAAGTTGAGCTGACATCTGCAGAGCTTACAAGCCTACCCCCCACTTGACTTCTTCTCAAAGACAATGATAGAGCGCAAACCTAACTAAACTTGACTTCTTCAGTACCTGAAACTTGGCTCTCCCTGCCCCAGCAGGATTTACGGGATAAGAAGTTAGCTGAAGATGGAAGGGTTGTGCACTAGTTAAAACTAATGGACGGTTTGCCGATTTTGGCAGCTGTTAGACCCACATAAATACGAACGATTGGCACTGAATGACAGCCTCTTTCCTTCAACCAGTCCACGCCAACCCAATCCAGCTAATATCAAATTACTAACTTCATTTGATCAAAAGAGCCCTGTAACTAAATGGGTATACAGATCTATAAGTCCCATTGTACAATTAGTGGGAAGAAAGGTTTTATGTCAGTAGTATATATGTCTTGGCTACTATCTCGGGAGCAACTGGGCGGCTTAATTACGTTGGTAAAGGAAATAAACTAAGTAACGGAATAAAGATTTTCCAGGTCCGGGAAAAGCTGTTACTAATATAGTGTTATCTGCAGGTAAATTTTCCTAAGGTAACCTTACTCTTTAATACTAATGTAAAATAAAAAGGGATGGCAGATAATAAGCCGCACTTTGGAAAGATTCCAGCAGTAAGAATCTTCTTTAAAACCAGACTATGAAAACTTCCAAGCTAACTTCATATCGCAAGTGTGACTATTGCCGGAGTAAAAAGCTCAGGGTTAGTCACCATCTCAGTCTTCTAAAGCATAGCCGCTAACAGACAAAGTGCTCGAAGGAAAGACCAAGATGCATAAGTTGTGCGCGGTCTGGGAGGCCGTGCCGTTATAGCGAGAGGACACAAAGAACTCCTCTGACGCGAGAGTAACTTATTCGGCTGAACCCTTGCATTTACTTAGCTGACCCCTCCTTTCAGCCATCTGACAAGAGTTGAGAGGCGCCTCGTAGACGTGGAGCGCCTGTTCCAACATCTTCTCCCTGATGTTGATATCAATGAGGCCTTGGCATCGCGGGGCGTTGAAGCTCCTGCAGAGGCATCCCAACCAACTACATCTCTGTCGCCACCAACAAATCCTTCATCGCCTGATAGTCCGGTTCAGGCCAGCAGTGCCATTTCAGATGCCGTGCCTGCAGAGAGCGATGGCTTTGATTGGCAGGAAGACGTCGACGAGCTGACTGATGGGATGGCGTCTCTATCCGTTGAACCGAGAGGAGCGGGATATCTAGGTAAGTCAGTGGGCGCAGACATAAATAGGTAGCATATTAACTAACTCTCACCAGGGCCGACTGCTGGTGTCTTTTTTCTCAGATCACTTCTTCTCTGGATTGGTCATTCTAGGCCCTCCATGAGTAGTAGCCCTGAAGTTATGCGACCCTATGCTGGGGTTGAGTCTTCTTCTCAGCTCTCTAATTCCGTCACCTCAAGACAGGTTACCGAACAATTGGTGAATGGCTATTTTGAGGTCTACCACCGCAGCTATCCTTTCGTACACGAACCTACCTTCCGAGCCCAGCTTCACGAGGTTATACAGCGACCAAAGCGACGCTCATGGCAGATGCTGCTCTATACCGTCATGGCACTGGGAGCATGGTGTCTCGACAACGACAACGCTGAACTCGACGATGAGCTGTACCATCTCGCGCTCTCGTTTGGCGACGCTGAGTGCTTGTTCGCAAGCGCAGATTTGACCTTTGTTCAAGCCCTCATTCTGTTTAGCAATTTAAGCCAGAAGCGCAATAAGCCCAACACGGGATCCAACTTTCTTGGGCTTGCGACGCGGATGGCTCTGAGCTTGGGTCTTCATAGAGAGCTGCCGGAGTGGAACATCAGTCTCTTACAGCGAGAAATGCGCCGTCGTGTTTGGTGGGGGTTGTATATGTTCGACAGTGGTGCTTCAACTACTTTTGGGAGGCCGATCCTTCTTCCGGGCGAGGATGCCATGGATGTGAGACAGGTTCTTAATATTGATGATGAGGTAGGCGATAGCCGGATACAAGGTGAATATTCTGCTGATGCGTGCAAAGGACCTAACAAGTGGAACAAAAGCCCCTCCAGAAGAGGTAAACAGGCCAACGCTGTACTCGGGCATGAAGTACCAGAGCTATCTACACGTCAAGTCCAACTACATCTCCAATCGTCTGCTCTCATCGTCGTGTATCGCACTGGAAGACGCGCTATCCATGGATTTAACATTGGACAAGTGGTCCAGCATATTGCCAGAGTACTTGAAACTAAATCACCATGTGCCTTCAGCTGAGCCCGCGTTCTACTTTAATAGGTCACGTCTATGGTGGCGTTTCTGGAACCTCAAGATCATCATCTTCCGTCAGCTTTTTCTCAAGCGAGCAATTGGCAGGGGAAATTCTAGCATGACGGTACCAGTCAATGAGGTTGATGAAAGGTGCATGAACATTGCGGTATGCGCTGCAAGTGCGACGATAGCGTCGATTGATCAGTATACGAAGGAGAAACAGATAACTAGGCTTGTGACTTGGTACTCCATGTAAGTCATTACGCACAAGTCTGAGAATTGAGGCTGACTTTTCTAGCTATTTCACATTCCACGCTTCGTTGGTCATCATCCTTGCTATCCTTAGTAACTCAGAATCACCAGACATGCCCAAGTGGCAGGAAGACGTCAACACGGTCCGTCACATATTCAGAGGAGTATTTGCGGATATTGAGCTCGCGACTCGCTGCGCCAACATCATCGATGTTATTTTGCCAGACCCTCTGCTGACAGCGGGTGATTGGGCAAATGTACAGCTTGATCCTATGCTGATGGATTTTTCGACGTGGCCAGCAGCTTCTGCTGATGAGTTTGCCAGTATCCTTGGCTGGCCGGACTGGGCCAACTTTCCGCAATGAACGGACTCGTGGAAGGTCATTTTGCCAGGGGTCATCAGTTTATGATGCGTGCGTTGGGTTCGAGTAGATGGGATCTTATGTATTCTCCGTTCGGTATATCGTTTTCATCGGCACGCTTGATCGCTGCTTCTGTCGTCGTCTCGATTCCGGCTCTGAGGTGTCGAGATGCCAGTCGTTCCCTAGCGATGTCGACTGGGACATCGACAAACCATCTGGAATACTAGTTAGCCTGGAATAAAAAAAGACTTGGTCCGTAGCCGATGAGACTTACTTGTCATCCACCAACGTGGAAATGCGGCTCCAAGGGTCTTGGTGCAAGAGGACGTAGTTGCCCTCAATAATAACAACTTGGGCACGAGAAGAGATCTTTATGGCGTTGGGGATCGGGTCCTTTTTCGCATGGTCAAACCCCGGCGCTTTTATGATGATTAGCGGTTCGCTATGGGTCGTCACAAGTGTTTTCCTGAGTAGGACTACGAGATCTAACAGGGCGGTGGCATCGAATGTGAAAGGCGCACCGCGTCTTCGAAATGCTTCGTTCGGGTCGCGGAAGGAAGAGAGAGAGGTGCGAGTATGATGAAACCCATCCTAGAAGTTGAATGTCAGTGACAAAGGTGTTGCTTGGAGTTGGGGACTTGAGGATATGCTGATCACTGACCATGGGAAGGACTGCGACGTCGGAAATACCGTTCTTCTCTAGCTCTTTGATCAAAGCATCCGATAACGTTGTTTTGCCAGATCCTGGTACCCCAGCCAATGCAATCAAGATTCTTTGTGTTGGAGCTGACAGTTTCTGCCGGGTCAAGAGACGCTCAACGCGCTCAATGAGCTTCCCTATTGTCTTGACCAAATCACCGTCCATTTCGAGAGGATTGATTATCAGATACGAAATAGCGATCTTTTCAGAGCTCTTTAACCTTGGCCTAATCTCTTCGACCCTTCTTGAGTCATGAATCGACAGCTCCAATTCCCCACGGGATACAGTAGCCCGACTGGTGACGTGATTGGTTCGGAGTGGAGTCGGCCGGACCCAACGAGATGAAGTCCTACGTAGTATCCATCTCCAGTATTCTGTGGGGTTCAAGTCAAACGCGGAGCAAAACTTGGTCACCTTATGCTGATCCTATACGAATATAAGAACCCCAGAAAAACCCCATAAATGTTCCTTTCCCCAGTTCTATCCCCAGATTCAATTTCGACCTAAACGTCACCTTTACTATCGTGTTTCAATATGGCTGGAGGACAAACTACCGACGAGCAGCAGCTTGCTGCAGTACCCAAGAAGGGTGTCTGGTGCCAGTTGCGTGAAAACCCTTACATTCTTGGACTTTCTATGGTATGCTACCTCTTTTTGATATCCTTTCCTGAGCTGACGCTGTGCACTTAGTTTGCCAGTCTTGGTGGCTTCCTCTTCGGCTATGATCAAGGCGTTGTGTCGGGCGTGCTGACCATGGAGTCGTTCGCTGCTGACTTTCCACGAATCTACCTGGACAGTGGCTTCAAGGGTTGGTTCGTCTCAACCTTGCTTCTGTGCGCGTGGTTTGGATCTCTCATCAACGGCCCTATTGCCGACTACATTGGTAGAAAGGGCTCGATCCTCCTAGCTGTTATTGTGTTTACCATAGGCTCAGCTTTCCAGGCTGGCGCTGACTCTGTCCCTATGCTTTTCGCTGGTGAGTAGCAACACTGTATGACCCTCAGGTGATACTTTCTAACATCAAAATCAGGCCGTGCTGTCGCTGGTCTCGCAGTTGGCATGTTGACGATGATTGTGCCCATGTATATGTCTGAGGTGTCAAGCCCCGGCATCAGAGGCACCCTCGTTGTTCTGCAGCAACTTAGCATCACCCTCGGCATCCTCGTAAGCTACTGGCTGGAGTATGGAACCCAGTACATCGGCGGCCATCGATGTGCACCAGATATACCGTACTCAGGTGGTACTTCCGACAAACGCACGTTCGATCCCCGATATGATGTCGGCCCCAACGGATGCACAGGCCAATCCGAAGCTGCTTGGCGAGTCCCCTTTGCGCTCCAGATCTTCCCTGCGCTTGTTCTGGGAATTGGCATGATCTTCTTCCCTGAGTCCCCGCGCTTTTATCTCATGCGTCACAAGGAAGACCAGGCCCTTGCCGCTCTCGCTCAACTCCGTCAGGTTCATGTTGATTCGGAATCTATCAGAGTTGAGTATCTGGCTATCAAGACCGAGGTCCTGTTTGATGAGTCTGTATCAACGGAGAAATTTCCCGGGAAGAGGGGACTTTCCCTTTTCGCTGCTCAGCATGTTGCTCTCGTGTCTACGTGGCCTGCCTTCAAGCGCCTCGCCATTGGCTGCTGTATCATGTTTTTCCAGCAGTTCATGGGTTGCAATGCCATCATCTACTACGCACCAACCATGTTTGCGCAGTTGGGACTCTCTGGGAATACTTCTGGTCTTTTGGCGACTGGTGTATATGGCATTGTCAACACACTTTCAACACTACCCGCCCTCTTCTTGATTGACAAGCTTGGTCGTCGTCCGTTACTCATGTGTGGCGCAGCTGGAACCTTCATCTCCCTCGTTATTGTCGGTGGCATCATCGGAGGCTTCGGCTCAGGTCTCGCTGACAATAAGGCTGCTGGCTGGGTTGGTATCATCTTCATCTACATCTACGACATCAACTTCTCGTTTTCCTTCGCGCCAATCGGCTGGGTTCTACCCTCTGAAATCTTTAACCTCGGTAATCGCTCCAAGGCCATGGCCATCACCACTAGCGCTACCTGGATGTGCAACTTCATCATCGGGCTTGTGACACCTGACATGCTTGCCAACCTTGGCTGGGGTACCTATATCTTCTTCGCCGCCTTTTGCCTTCTTGCCTTCCTATTTACCTCCTCCTTCGTACCTGAGACTCGTGGAAAGAGTCTAGAGGATATGGATCTCGTATTTGGCGACACTGCATCTCATGAGGAGAAGGCAAGGCTGATGGAGATCGCATCTTCCATGGGCCTGACAGAAGCCATTCCTGGGTCAAAGGTAGGCCTTACTAAGGAAGACCTTACCACGGCAGAGCATTATGCTTAAGTTAGTGACTTGCATGGTTGCTACAGTTTCTCAAGGGATGGAGTGGTATACTAGGTCAACAGTCTACAGATTTACTTCAATATCTGATAAGAAGAAAAGAAATACCCATTCACTATTCAAGTAAAAGACTTCCTAAAACTTGATATCTATAGACCTCCAGGAGTTACTGCCACAGTGAACGTCCCCTTGCATCTTGAAGTGAGAGAACCAATCATCCTGATAAGTAATATTGTACCCAGCGCTAGCATACACCTCAGATACAGCATTCGCAAAGATGTCCTGCTTGTTAATCACAGGACCCCAAGGCTTAGGTGCAAGGAAGTTTTGATCCGGCAGAACCAGGCCATTGACGGTACCCGGCCAAAGAGCCAGGACCTGGGTAGCTGTATCAACCGCCCGTCGATGTAGTGAGTTCTTTGGAGTACCGGCCTCCACGATCGACTTGGCCTTGTAAATAGGTCCCATAGTGCCTTCCATGGTGATGCCGGTCTTTCTTGAGGTCTTTTGAGGCGTTTTTGAGGAATCTTCCCCTACATTTGAGTCTGATGGCTTCTGTCCGGGGCATAACCAGCTATCCGACTTGGCATAGTAGAAAGGCATGGGAACTCGAAAGATATCCTTGTCAGTGATTCCAGTCTCTCGTTTGAGGATGTTGAGATTGGCTTCAATGCGCTGAGCAGATTCTTTCTGTATGGTGTCAAAGTTCTTGAACTTGAGAGCCTCTTGGATAGTCTGCCTTGGAAGACACAGCTCCTGCTTCTTCTCCTCCACTTGAAGTGAACGGGAAACAGCCTTGACACTTCCATGACCCGCCTTGGAAGCCTTCTTCAGTAGATCAAGACCCTTGAGCGGATCTGCAACCATAATGATCCACCCGCGCTCATTGTAGGAAGGTAAGAGCTGGAGGAACTCGTCTACATGGCCAACGTACAACCAGCTTGTGTCGAGGATAAGGGGGTCTTGAACCTCTTGGGCCTTGAGAAAGTCAACCATGAGAGGAGCTCTTCCGTCCCAAGCCCCCATGATCGTTCTGCCCTGAGGGAACGACTTTCCATTGTGCTTATAGGGAGGAATTGTCTCCAGATTACCAGTAGAGTCAATAGTATCGCCGTCACCTGGATGCTGGACTGCGCCGACCTTGTCGTTTCGGAGCTCATGGAACGCATCGCGGCCGGATCTACGGGAGCTCTGGACTGATCGGATCATGATTCGGATATTAATCGGGCCGTTCGGGCCAGGCATGCTAGAGTAAGCGGGCTCGAAAAAGTCTTGTGTCCAGATATCTTGGTTGTCGAAGAGGAAGATGGGGTCTATGATACCAGAACTGGCGACGTTGCGCTTGATATCATCCACAAATTGCTGCTGCTGCGGGTTCGAGCCAGGCTCGTTCACGCCGGTCGAAAAAATGCGCTGGGCCACCTGCCCGTGGTGATGAGTCAGTACAGGGGCAACTCGGACAGCGACAGTATCAGTTGCTTTTGTCTTGCCATCAGTGACTGTGAACTGTATCTTTGCATGGCCATCCCAGCCCTTGGGCCGGCGGACGTCACGGGCATCAATACCCAGTTCGAGGCCTGATGATAGCTCCTTGGCCGAGAACACATAATCGCTTGATACGTAGATCCACTTGTTGCCTTTCTTTGTGAAGACACGAACTTTTGCTGCGGCTGCTCTGTCGGTGACTTGGATAGAGCCCTTGGCAAATGGACTCAATGCGGATATGGGAAGCGTTTTCAGCAGCGCAACATATTTTGAGTTAGGTACGTTGGATGTCATCTGTCGCATCGTTGCACAAGTCCAAATAAGTCTCATTGCTCGGGATGATGTCGACACTAGGTCCCCATTTCTTAGCACAACGACGGCCAGTGTCGCCGATGTTCGGTAAGATTAAGGCGCCTCGAGTACCGGTCCATGAGGATTTGCCATCAATGTCTTTTTTGTCGACTTTTCCGTCGCGGTTGGTATCTGCGAGGATGGTCACTGTGAAAGCATCGCATGTTGCGAATAACGCCATAGTAATAATTGTCAGCAGAGATAAGCTCAATTGAGTGCTGCCAGTGTACCTAGTGTAAAGACAGTCGGGAACTTCATTTTGACTTGAAGCTCCTAAGATGTTGAGATGAAGGAACCCAAGAACAGACAATTGGCTGTTTTACGTTCCTTAACACATATTATGCTTATTTATAGCAATTGATAGAACATCCTTCTATTGAACTCTAATCTCGGTAACATGGCTCAAAGTCCACTTAGCGGGCTCGTATAAATCCTACACTGGTTTCTAGACCAGTCGATTGCCTGTGGTGGAGCAATGTCCCTTGCAAATCCGAGGATCCAATTATGGTGGCTCCGTTTTAGGCTGTTATTACTGGTCATGGCGTTTAAACCCCCTAACGCTTTTGTTGACAGTCATGCCGTCGATCTAATAATGGATTCAACGCTGGATCTCTTTATGTTAACTTCACATGTAAGAGCGCGTAATGCAAATACTATCTGCTAACTTTATCCTATAACCCCCCCCCCCGCGCAAAATCCTAAATATTAAAAGCATTGTTAGTAGAATAATCAGTATATGCTAACCTTTTTCATTATATAGGATAGAAGTGAGAACAAAACAGTAGTGAGGGCGAAATCTGCTTTAACAATCGCCACTTACTGTCTAAAAAGCTTAAAATCGACTTATGTTCTCAAGGCCGCTATAATGGATTTGCATAATTGTTTTCTTTTTAGGCACCTTATATATAATGTATGTAATCTGTTTTTAATTACTGTGTTAGTTAGTAGTCTAGGGTATGTCTCTGTGTATATATATTTAACGCAAGAACGTGAAGTATGTGGGTAATATAACTATTAGATAAGTATTTTATATAACCCGACTTTTAGGTTATGTAGTTAGCTATATAATAGCAATTAAGCTGTACTACTTAAAGTTAGTTATAATAAGGTTGTTAGTAGTTAAAAGAGGCTTTAGCCCCTATTGTATAAAGGTAAAGAATACTAATAAACACATACAGGCTTAAAGTTAGTAATAGGATAGATAGCAGGGGTAAAAGGACGCGAGATATGTTAAAAAGCTATATCGATGGTCTGCATAAAATATGCATTATAGTAAATAGAACTCTAAGCTAGCTGTATTATAACAAAACACGCATATACTACATTTTACAAAGTCTCTCCTCCATGGCTAGTTAAGTAACCATGCTCAAAGACCAGACAGGATCTGGGGAAATAGCTTCTCAGTAAAGTCCCAAAGAATAGGAGTGTAGTCAGGAGCCCAAGTCAGGCCAGTCCAGAAAGTGTTACGCTGGCCCTGAAGGGCATAAATCTTATTGTAGAAGCCGCCCTCGAGCTCCTGAGAACAGACCTTAGGAACAGTCAACCCGTGAGATGCAAAAGCAAGAATATCGGGAGTGGTCACATCGTAAGTTCCAGCTTTGTCGATGTTGGTGAACACCTGCTTGATCAGAGCCTTGGCCTTTTGAGCTGTCAGGCTGGCCGTACCAAGGACACGAGTTGTCCAAAGGTCCTGCTCACCCGAACGAGAGTAGGCGTCGACAAAGTCACCCCGAGGAAGGTAGAAGTTGGTGGCGTTGTCAGCGGTGTTGGTAATGCCCGAGACGGTCTTGGGCAGGCTTGTCTTGCCGACGACGCCAACGTACAGCGTCTCCCAGGAGAACTTGGAGAAGAGCGACTTCTCTTTGGTATCGAGGTCCCAAGTACCGACGTTATCTGGTGATGGAGTTGCTGCGAAGAGGACCTTCTTGGCCTTGATGGTCTTTTTGCCAGAGGGTGTCTGCACGACGAGCTCTGAGCCCTGGGAAGTTCGCTTGCTCCAGGCAACTGTGCTTTCAAGAAGAACGTCATCCTTTATCAAGTTATAGACGTTGTCGTAGAGTGTCAAGGTGGAGCCTGTCGATGGATACTTGAATGAAGGGCCAGTAAGACCGAATCCGAAGGCCGCAAGCTGAGGCTCTCCAACAACAGCCATGACATTCCAAGTCGGGGTATGAGTTGCGTCGGAAAGCCAGATAAGAGTTCGCAGGATGGAAAGGGCACTTCCAAGCTGGTACTTTTCAAGAAACTCGCCAAAGGGAAGAAGAAGGTCTTCGGGAACTTCCCCCTTCTTGAAGTAGCCGTTTTCGAACCAGGGCTGATACTTGATGGCCAACGCAGCATATGTGGCCAGGGCGACAGTGGAGTTGATAGTGCCGTAGTCGGGATCAACCTTCTTTCCGGTGCTGAAATCAACGTCCTTGGTGGTGAGTAAGCCCTCGGCGGCGCTGACCAGATTGGGGGAGACGAGTCCGACATTGAATCGCTTGAAGAAAGCCTTGGTTGTTTTTCGGTCGAGGTACGCTTGGACTCCGTAATTGATCGGTGTCGCGTTGGCGCTCGCCTTGTAAGCGTGGACATGACCGCCCTAAGAACGCGTCAGAAATCGGATTTCTCTCTTGAGCAAGGTAACTCACGAGTCTGTTCTGCTTCTCAATGACCACGACCTTCTTGCCGTAATCCTCTCGCAGCCTGACTGCAGCGTAAGCACCAGTTGCGCCACCGCCGACAATGGCTACATCGACCTCAATAGTTTCCTGCTTGGGTGTAGCGAAGACACCATGGCTTGCCAAGCAGGCAAAGAAAGGGAGGAAATTATTCAACTTCATCTTGTCAAGGAATCGAAGGTGAATGAGGAATTCCGAGAGAAGACGGAGACGGAGGGGAGGAGGCTTAAGTACTGTACCGTGTACGTGCGGCTGATTGCTTACCTTGTCCCTTTTGCCATTAGCCTAGTTCAAAGCTTCCATTGCACGTCAGCACGAGCATGGCGAATCAGCAGGTCGAGAGAATGATGCAGTGTGACTTTGTCATTTAAAAATTCCGGCACGAACGCACGGTTGACTACGTAGTACATGCCGATCAGAAGGGATTTTCAGGGCGCCGTGGGAACTACCGACGTAGTATCCGGGACTCTCGGCCATACAACAGAGTTTAATTCAAGGTCACACCGTCACATGCCATAAGTCAGCGCACGAACAGTACCCGTATAATTTTATTTTAATATTTCTACAAAGTATAAACATGATACGGTCGCCTGGCGACCGTAACCGTCGCCAATGTTCACGCAACCGTCGCAACGGCCTCCGAATTGAGAGGCTGTGCCCATCCGAGCGGCTGTCGACCCCTGATCCTTCACGCAGTACCGGAATCAAATATCAGGTCATCTTTAAAACGGTTTGGTAGAATATGATGTCATTTTCCCCCAAAATGGTGTCTTGTATCCGTAAAGCCTATTGATTATCTATGTAAATTACTCAAGACGATAAAAGCCTTTGTTTTCAACTTGCTTAATCTCCACAACCGTGTCGTTTCGCACGTGGATTCCAGTCGTCTCAAATTCAGTGCTAGAACCAGGCTGTTCACTCGATATCATAGTATGCACTCCCTCGACCTGATGCGCGTCACCAGAATGATAATGCAGTCCGTTCTCCATGTCGGCCAATTGATGCGTTGAACTTGTTTCATCAGCTTCGCGATCCTTATTTGTCCGAATAAGTGTGGTGAGTTTGATGGCATTGCTCGGGCGGCTGATAGGCTGGCTGCTTTTCCCGTACGAACTGAGGAAGCTGGATGGGAGAATGTGAATAAAGATTGGACGAAGAAGCGGGAAGCATGCTGTGACAGCTGGTTAATAATTGGGTCGCATGGCTAGCAAGGACATATACTGACCAGAGACAATGGCGATATTGACTTCAACAGATCCCAGAATACAGAACATGGCATAGTCATGAGGCATCTGTGTTGTGTTGTCGGGGTAATTCACAAGCACAATGAGCACAAACATCGATGCAACACACACACTAGACTAGAGGTTAGTCGGATAATTTGGGACGGTGTAAGTGGGAGGATATGAAGTCTTACATGGTGCCAAGAAGGAATAGGGCACCGATTGCCAGCTTCTGACCAGTCTTAAGTCTGAGTCTGAAGACTTCAATAATAGGTAAGACCAAGATGATGACGTCCATGATGAAGTGAGCCGTGATGGTGCCCAAAAAGAACTGGTCGCTGTTGATGTTACAGACCTTGTCTGTAATAGTGTAATCCCAAAGTGACTGGATGGGGACACAACGAAATGTGAGCATGAATGTTCTGAGAATAATCCAGATGACGACCACAACAATCATGATCATGATTGGAATTCGGATGGATGAAATGCGAAACAAGCGCCAGTACAAAAATAAAATGGCGAGCTTGGAACAGGCGAGTGTTAAAGCGTAGCAGAGGGAGTTGAAGTAGGCCAGAAAGCGTGCTCGCTGTAGAATTGCCTCACGTTCATCGGTAGGCATTGAGTCGGGCATGTTCACTCCGAGATATGCATGAAGCGTCCCTGTATGGCTGTAAGCCTCGTACCCGTGGACAAGACGGGAATTGCCACTGACATTCAACCATGATACCACAATACCCCGTCGCGAAGAGAAAGGCCAGGATGGTGAAGTAATCATCAAACCACCAGCTCATCTTGGTCATACGCCGGGCGCAGACACGAAGAATGAGGGACGTCAAAGCCGCGAGCCATGGGATCGCAACACCAGCCCAAATATTGGGTTGGAGTCCAGCCATGATGTGAGCAGGCGCTATTACAGCGCCAATTCATAGAGATTGTGCAAAATAATGGGAAACAACAGTTGAGAAATTTTGCTGCAGCAAGAATGGGGACGGGAATCTCTTGCGGGCAGGATGGGATCTGCATTTTGAATGGCACCGATGACGGGAGCTGAACCTGTCTGCAGAACAACTGACTCGTTCGATGCAGCCATGATAGCTTTCCCCGGATACGACCATGCCAAAAGAAGCGCTACTTATCGTTATCTCGTCTTAGCTCCAATAGATAACTCGACCGCTGCTGATTACCCGCCAATTTTGAGTTTACGCTTGTCGGGGTAGTGGCCATCCTACTGGCTGCAGCGGTCTGTTGGCGACAAGCCTCGTTTGAGAGTTTTGGTACTTATCTGTTCGACAAATCATCTGGAAGAAAGACATGCTTCCTTGGTACTTGACTGATAAAGGGCTGAAGCAAGCTTAGGCTGTCTAATTTCCACCCTTTACGAAAAAGGGGGCTTACTGCGTCGGCATTTGCGTCTTGACTCGCTGTCAAAGATCATGATTCTCGAAAGGCCGCTTCCAAGCCACAGCTGAGTCTGTTCTTAATTCCGCTCTTGAGTCTTGGCGTTTATCATGGATCATTGAAGAGACGGGCTATTCCCGAGTTGCAGAATTTATTCGGTGGCAGCATCGCTAGCATCTTTTTGAACAGTTTGCTTCGCTTAATTCTCCCAAGATCTGTCCCTTGCGCATTGACCCTGGATGCATGAGACTGGGAGCGACGCTTGTACCTTTTCAATGCGCCTTATCATCTGAACTTCAAAGATCCCTGCTGCTGGGCATCTTACCAATGTAACCGAGGATTTGGTATGGGATGCTCATTGGGGTTTCTTTTCTTACGCAGGACTCCACACAGGTTAAACAAATCGCTTTTAGGATATAGTAGCAAGGCCAGTAAAGACTGATTCATGGCCAGATAAGCGTTAGTTCTCGGTAACACTACCCCAGCACCTGGTGCCTTCTTTAGTGCCTTCGTACCTTGAAGCCATGTGAACGTTACCTTGGCTCGTTAAACTATTGGGTATTGGCGATTTAATTTGTCTTGATGAATATTGCATTCCGCTACAGCGCAATTATTAGGGAACATCAGAGATTGACACAAGGGCTAATTGAGCGGCGAGCTCTGTGCATGACGGGCAGTAAGCTTGCAAGAGTCGTAGTAAGAAATTGTATTGGTACAAGGCACCTCTCTTTTTCCCAGAGATGCCGAACGAACTGAATTGAAAGAGATGGACTAGCAAGCATTTCTATATAGAGATATTTGCAAAGTATGTAATATACAAAGTTTGTCGATATAGAGAATCTTGGATGGGGGAGACACAAAATAAGATACAACAAAGAGAAAGTACAATAGCAAGATTAGCCACCACTTCCAAAGGCAGGGTATGAAGGGGTGCTGTGATCGCAGGCAAACCTAACAAAGTAATTATTCTGTGATCCACTGCCATCAACAATAACAGTTCCATCTGGAGCTGTAACTGTAACAATCATAGCAAAGTCTCCCTGGGCATTAGCCCAGAAAACACGCATTGGTGTATAGGTATTAGCTGTAAGTTGAACCTGGTATTGCAGGGGTATAGAAGTTCCATATGAAATAAACTCCTGCTCTAAATCCGCATTACTGCGTGTCCAGGTAGATAGAGCCTTAGAACCAAACCAAACAATTGCTACATCATCACTATACGGGACCTGAATAGTGTATATACCAGAAATAGGTGTATAGAGGAAGGAACGATGATTGACAGCCTTGTAGTTCCATGTCTGACTTGGTGAGTTAGGATAGATGCTCTGGGGATCGCTGGTGTGTCCGAAAGTTGTATTTCCTGTCTCCATAATGCCAATTCGGTCCGTGATACCAGTGAAAGTTGGTTGAGTTGTCTTGAAGGATTCCGGGCTGAAGGATGAGTAGTGAGGAGCATCGCTATTATAAAACGAGTTATTGTAAATAGCGTATTCTAGTCCCGCGTTATTACACGATTGGTCAGCTACTTTTGTGCCAACGGCTGGAAGGGCCACAAGTACAGTCGCAGGCTGCCCGTTGGCAGGATCAGTCTGAGTGGACGTAGTTGCGGCTGAGACCGAGCCATAACTAGTCACAGTTGTATACGACTGAGGCTCCTGTACAACGACGGTAATTGGGTCGCCTGGAGAGCTTGGGGATAAGGTACTAGTAGCAGCAGCTGTGACCGACCCCCAGCTAGTAATAGTGGTATACGGCTGAGGCTCCTGTACAACGACGGTAATTGGGTCGCCTGGAGAGCTTGGGGATAAGGTACTAGTAGCAGCTGCTGTAACAGATCCCCAGCTAGTGATAGTGGTGTATGATTCGGGTTTCTGGACGACAACAGTAACTGGGTTACCTGGAGCACCAGGCGATAAGGTACGAGTTGTAGCTGCTGTGACAGACCCCCAGCTAGTGATAGTGGTGTATAATTCGGGCTCCTGGACAACAACAGTAACTGGGTCACCTGGAGCACCAGGCGATAAGGTATGAGTTGTAGCTGCTGTGATAGACCCCCAGCTAGTGATAGTAGTGTATGATTCGGGCTCCTGGATGACAACAGTAATCGGGTCACCTGGAGCACCAGGGGATAAGGTGCTAGTGGCAGCAGCTGTAAAGGTTCCGTAGGTGGTTATGGTTGTGTATGACTGAGGGTCCTGGATAAGCACAGTAATTGGATCGCCTGGTGCACCAGGGGATAAGGTGCTAGTAGCAGCAGCTGTAAAGGTTCCGTAGGTGGTTATGGTTGTGTATAACTGAGGGTCCTGGATAAGCACAGTAATTGGATCGCCTGGTGCACCAGGGGATAAGGTGCTAGTAGCAGCAGCTGTAAAGGTTCCGTAGGTGGTTACAGTTGTATAAGGCTGAGGATCTTGAACTAGAACAGTAACTGGGTCCCCTGGAGATCCCGGTGTCATAGTGATAGTAGCAGCAGATGTAAAGGAGCCATAGCTAGTCACAGTTGTATAGGGCTGCAGCTCTTGAACAATAACAGTACCTGGGTCCCCTGGAGAGCCTGGTGCTATAGTAGTAGTGGCAGCTGCTGTAAAGGAGCCATAACTAGTTATAGTTATATAGGACTGCGGCTCTTGAACAACAATAGTAGCTACATCACCAGGTACAGCAGGTGCTAGTGTTGTTGTTAGAGGAGCTGTGAAGGAGCCATAACTGGTAACAGTTATATAGGACTGGGGCTCTTGAACAACAACAGTGGCTATGTCCCCAGGTGCAGCAGGTGCTAGTGTTGTTGTTAGAGGAGCTGTGAAGGAGCCATAACTGGTAACAGTTGTGTATAACTGGGGGAGATCCACTAATACAGTACCAACACCGCCTGCAGAAGATGGCTTCAATGTTGTTGTCAGAGGAGTTGTGAAAGTACCGTAGCTGGTGACAGTTGTGTATGCCTGAGGAACCTTGACAAGAACAGTGGCAAAGTCCCCAGGAATGGAAGGCTCGTATGTTGTGGTGAAAGGCGCAGTAATGGTATCGTCATACGCTGTGACAATTGTGTATGACTCGGGAAGATCGAGAACTACCTTCATGAGACCACCTGCCGAAACTGCCGGAAAGATCGAAGATTCAGGGGCAGTGATATCCGCACGAAAGTGTGTCACTGTTGTATATGATTGAGGAAGATCAACCTCTATAGTTCCAAGGTCACCTGGACTGGAAGCAGGGTATGTTGTGGTAGTAGGTGCAGTGATACCTGCACGATAGTTTGTCACTGTTGTATAAGATTGAGGAAGGTCAGCCTCTACAGTGCCGAGCGCACCTGGACTGGAGACAGGGTATGTCGTAGTAGTAGGTGCAGTAAAAGCCCCATAGTTGGTGATAGTGGTATAAGATTGCGGAAGATCAACCTCAACAGTGCCGAGACCACCTGGACTAGAGACTGGGTATGTTGTAGTAAATGGTGCGGTGAAAGAGCCATAGTTGGTGACCGTGGTATAAGATTGAGGTAGATCAATCCATACAGTCATCGCCTGATCAGGTCTGAGAGGGTTCTCTGTCTTCATTGTAGAAGCTGTGACGCTTCCATAACGGGTGATGGTCACGGCTGATTGTGGCTCAAAGACCACCACTGTTCCAGTGGCGCCTGGACCAGACGGGGATATAGTGCTTGTAGATGCAGCTGTCACTAACCCGCCATAAGAGGTAACAGTCACCCACTGATCTGGTTGATAGACAACTACAGTACCTGCTGCGCCTGAACTCGAGGGCCATATCGTAGCTGTAGATGCAGCTGTTGCTGTTGCATCATAGGACGTAAGAGTCACCCATTGATCAGGCTGATATACGACAACAGTGCCTACTGCACCTGGAGAAGAGGGCCATATTGTGGCTGTAGATACAGCAGTAGCCGTTGCATCATAAGACGTAAGAGTCACCCACTGATCAGGCTGATAAACAATGACAGTTCCTGTTTGCCCTGGAGCTTGCGGAGTCACTGTAGTTGTGAAGGCACCTGTAATTGTTGCATCATAAGATGTAATGGTGAGGTAAGGAGTTGATTGGAGTACGACCCCAATCAACACTGAAACGACACCATCAGAGCCAGATGGGGCCTCTGTGATGGTGGTAGGACCAGTACCAGTGCCGGTTTCGGTGACAGTAATAGTGGTGTAGGATAAACTTGATGTTATGGAAGGTGTAGAAGCAGGTAACTTGACAAACTCAGTTCCTGTTGCGCCAGGTTGAGAAGGGGACTGAGTGCTGAGTACAGTTGTACTATCAGTACCCGAGATGGTGACTGTAGTATAGGGAATAGAGAGGACACTGGATTGAGTAAGAGTCTGCGTAGAGATAACCGTGTCACTATCAGTATCTGAAGTAGTGACTGATGTATAGGAGGCAAATAGAACTTCAGGAAGAGAATTAATCTGCGTGGTGGTTGTAGTAGCATCATCAGCTCCTGAAGTGCCGGTCGATGTATCAGGGATAGAAAGGGTAGATAGTTCGTCCAATACAGTCTCTATCACACCAGACTGAGAAGGAGTCTGTATGCTGGTCACAGTGGTGCTATCTGCGCCCATGACGGTGAGTGTTGTGTAGGGAATTGATAGAGAGAGTGCGGAAGAGGGCTGGCTTGAAGCGTCGGTGGTAAACGTGGTATCGCCCCGAGCCACAGAAGTTCTACCCGGGGGCAAAAGACTGTTTGACGCAACAATCTGTGAAGAATCATTGGGAACCTCGGTGACAACTGTGCCAGCCTCCCCCGATTCAGAAGAAATAATTGTGTAGTCGCGATTGGCAGACTCTGATCTTGTAGAAATGCCAGTAACATCCTCGTCTGTCATGGCTTCTGTGGGCTGAGTCACAGGCTCTATCGAATGTGACTTGGTCCTAACTCTGTGGCGTGTTACCCGTGCACGGGTGATTGGGTCTATAAAACTGGTATTATAGGACGCCGGCTGACTTGAAAGAGGTTGTTGTATAACTTCTGATGAGGTAAAGCTCCCACTTTCCGATGTTCCTGCTGGGCTTCGAGCTGAACTTTCTCCCCCCGAAGGAGAAGCCAAGCTTTTAGTAGTGCCGAGAGAAGCCTTGTTGACATCCGTGGTTTCAGGAGTTCTCGAAGTTGTATCCTGGTCCGGTCGTGTAGGCAGCAGGGTATGCGTAGTGGAATCTTCGGGATTATCATGCGTAGCCGAGCTTTGAGCGGTGGTAAGAGCAGCCTTGTTAATATTCGCGGTTTCAGGAGCTGTCAAGGTCGTATCCTGGTCAGGTGATGTAGGCAGCAGGGTATATGAAGTCGAGTCTTGGGGATTCTTAGCCGAGCTTTGACTATTGCTCAGCATCGTCGACTCTTCGCTGTTGGGCCCAGCCGAAGAGCTATCCACTGGTCGTTTTATAAGCACGGTTGGCACGTCACTGCTATTTTCAGGCGGAATAGTGGTGGTTTCATTGACACTTAGTGTTGGGACTGTGGTGGCCATAGTCACGTCTGTCTTTACAATAACGGTGATAATTTGCGACTGTCCTTGGGAGTCGGGAGGCGGGACGGTGAAGGTCGTTGCATCGCCATCGCCGTAGATGGTGGTGGTGCTGAAGCTAGCATCATATGAGATCATAAATGTGCTGCAAGCATTAGTGAATGTAGACGGGAGTGAAAGAAACCAAAGCGTGATTCATACCTCGTCAAAGTCTCATAAGTCGTAGTTAATCCATCGACGATTTTGATGGGCTGAGTCTGGACGACCCTGATCCCTCCCGGGCAAGTAGGAAGCCACTGATCCGACAGTGCATGTGCATTGCATCCTGGACCCATCAAGGCGAGGGCCCAGAGCGGTTTGATGCGCCAAAGCAACATGGCCGAGGAGGAAATGAAACAAATGGGTGTGAGTAATTGACCAAATGGCAATAACGAAAAAAGCAAAACAGATGAATTTATCGGATTGTTCTGGCGCAATAACAAGAGAAATTTAAATGAGTGTTGAGGAGTGCTTTGCTGAAACAGAAGCGCGGTTTGTGCCTGGCATTAGGCGAGATCAGGGGTGGCATAAATATTTCTTCAATTTACCCACAGAAATGCTTTTGTCCACGGTAATGCTGCAGCCGGAGGCTTCAAGACTCCGAGTGTAATATTGATTCTGTTGCCAGACTAAATGCGGACGGGACGCGGCCCCCCTTTTTTGGTTTCCGGTCACGTGGGCTACCTTGCTGGTTATATCCTTGTAACCCTTGAAGATCTAGACATGTATTGGTTATAAAGGTTTTAGTAGGAAATTCCGAAGACATCACCGGGAACCGGTCTCGCAAATAACCCTTTCAGAAGAGGGATAGTTAGATATTGGCTCTCGCCGTCTGTAACCTTATTCTGGGCTAAGCCTTTCCGGGCGTAACCACTGCTGCAGCTTTAAGTTTCTCTCACAGATATAATACGGTCTCTGTAGTAATCACATAATCTCTCAGCCACAAGCCTCAACTGCAAATAACGCATCTCGTGTAAATAATAGCATTTAAAGGGGGTTCTAGATTCTAGGAAATATCTTAGATAAATATTATAATTAAATGTTATAATTAACTTTTAATATTACTATTAGTTTATTATAAATATCTTATAATAATTATTTATTATAAATTATTTCAAAAATATATTAAACTTTAAATATTAATTTAATATTATATCTATAATATATTAATTTACTTTAGGATTTATGAGTAATATCCGATTAGTAGATAAGTTCATTATTAGGCTTATTATTATAGGTAAAGAGTAAGTAAGTACTAAAGATAATCTTTACAGGCATACTGGCCAGAAACACATCTAGCAATTAACGTTTTGGCAATAGATAAGTCCTGGATCTTAAAATGCAACTATTTACAAACCATGTAGGCACCATGCAGGCACCATGCAGGCACTATGCAGCACATCAAAAATGTAGAGCGTGTGCTGCATGCTTATTGCAGTCAAGACCAGTAGCACCATGCTTCGGGTACGCCGATCTCCCTCGGAAACATGTCAATGCCGATAGCGACTATGGCATCGTAGGAAACCTAATTGAGATCTCGCTTAGACCCCAGTTGCCGAATTGGGGAAAAGCCGGAGGAATTCCTAGATCTCATTCCACACAACATTCTTGGTCTGACGCATCTTCTTGTGGCTTGCAAACCTTCAATCAGGTGATAAATAACTACTCAACAACGGTGAAAAAAAAAACCCGTAACCGAATAGTGCCGATCGTTTTCGGATTTCCAAATACAGATTTCCGACCTGGTGAGGCTTCTCTGGCAGCAAATTCTGCACGTCGAAACAATCAAAGGGACTCTTCCGCGTTACCTACCATGAGCTAACAGATAAAAACCAGAATAAAAGCAAAGCAGACAAAAGGTCCTGCTGCGGTGTTTTCAGAAGGCCTTCTTTTTCGTTCAATTATTCTGTGCAAGTATTGACAATGGCATTCATCGCCATTGCACCGGAAATCACTGTTCGCAGGCGGGGTAGCCTTCCCTGGAGGATCTCGGTCGATTGATTCGAGACCGATACGACAGGCTCTTTTCAGGGTCTTGAGGCGGCGAGGCCTACTCAGCCTACCTCCCTTCTTCTGTGTCAGGCCACTTGTGTTGGTGAGAGGGTCTAGAACACCAACCCCTTAGATCCACTGGGGCCGAGTCGGCGGCAACTAACCCCCTGGCCCCTAATATGGACCCTGGAACCGACAGTATGGTTCCGAATTTTAGCGGGCTGGTAATTTCAACTTAATCTTTTCTCAGGGACTCGAACAGTCTCAAGCCTTCTAAGTTCTGCCCCTAACTAGCGTGAATCTCTTACAGTCCGAGAATCAGCGGCCTTGAGCTCTCACCGCAAGCACTTGGCTGTGAGTAGGAAGGCTTCTATCGCGCAGTCCGACGATCCAGACGTTTATGAAATCAAATCATTGTTTTCATGTTTCTTATTTATATCAATAGTCGCTCTGTTTTAGTAGTTATGAAACATCAACAATCTTTACTCTTCAGACCATTTGCGTTTGACTTTCATTCACTTTTAGACAACCCACTCAAAACGCATTCATTCACTCGTTCTTTCGGTCCAATTATCAACAGTTTACTGTAGATCTCTTCGCTCTCTTGAAATCCCATTCTCCAATCAATACAATCAATACAATCATCCAGTATCTGACAGAGCTTGGACTCCGGTCAACTATCACACATCACTCTTTTGTACTCATACACTTCCAAGATATACACGGCTACATTACAACCCTCAAAATGCACTCACAACTTACCTTGATGGTCAGCTGGTTCTGTCTTTTTCTCACAGCATTTTCCCTCCCCACTCCCGAGGCAACGTCTTGCCTCTGTGAGGTTAGCCTTCCCACAATCACTGTTCGCCCAAGACAAGGCGGCTATGAGAACGTCTACACTAGGACATATCAAGATATTATTTCTCAGCACTTGACAACAGTTATCTACACTCTCACTCGCACTTGCTCAACTATTGACTGCCCAGTTGCCTTCAAGACTGCCCCTCCTGCTGGTTTTACTCAGGCAGTGGTTGCAGATGGCACTATTACTGCAACTCTTACATTCCCTACCCAGTCCCTAGCAGCCTACTCTGCTGCTGGTTACGTTGTCATGCCAATCAACACTGCTACTCCTGACCAGTCTGATTCTGCCTCTGACCGCCAATCCAGCTCGGGAACACCAGCTGGCTCTGATGCCTCTTCAACCAAGAATGGCTATCCAGGCTACAACGGTTCTGCCTCTCGTTACCAATCCAGACCGGGAACACCGGATAACTCCGACGCCACTTCAACCGAGGATGGCTCCGACGAGGGTTCCGACTCTTCCCATAACAGCACACCTAGCTCTTCTTCTACTGCTTTCACTCCCTCATACTCTTCTGCTTCTGATACTGAGAACACACCCAACCCATCAACCAAACAATCTTCTACCTCTGTCAACCTCCCTAGCAACGACAACAGTGAGTCTGTTGATCAAAATATTATTACTACTAGCAGTGCTGGATTTATAAAACCTAATCCTATGGCCTTGGTTACTATGCCGATTGCCGGCATAATTATGTTAGTATTATTTTAAGGTGTTCCTATTGCCTTTCTTTACCTATTATTAGAATATAGAATATACCTACGTATAAGCAAAATCTCTCTTATTTATTCTTATTTTAGTTTAGTATAATACTAGTGTTCTTTTATCTTCTCTTAAACAGCCTAATAAGTTAAGTAAAATTAATTAAGCTATTTAATAGTATAATTAGTACCTCTATATAACTAAATTAACTAATTAAAATTAAAAATTATAAATAGTTTAATAGCCTTTTATAATTTAAATAGGCTTATTTAAGTATACTATTTTAATTTACTAAGTATACTATAAACTAAGCCTATTTAAGCTAAAGTAAATAAAAAAAAGGCATTTTATTAATCTAAAAAAGAATTATTAATATATAGACTTTTTTTTATAGTAAATTTCTTAAAGTTATTTAAAGGCTTATTTTTTATATTAAATAAAAAGACTTAAATAATTATATTAAAAATAATTACCTCAGTTTAAACTACTGCTTCTTTACTAATATTACTTTATCTATTCTTAAACGTAAGGTCGGTTAGTTATATGCTTTAGTACGTACATTTAATTAATAAAGGTCAATTTAACTTTCACTAACTAACTTACACAAATAGAGTTAACTTATTTCCTTTAGTACATTCTAACTTTAATAGAACCTTTAAACCCCGCTATTACCCTACGTTTATCTAACTCTATTTGCAAACACGCTATTCAGCCATCTTAGCAGTTTGCTCTTATAGTCTCAAACTATAAGCCTAGTCTATATATTTATTTTATATAAGTAGGAGGAAGTAAACTATATACATTTAGCCTTAATAATTACATTTACTAGCCACTTTTTATATAAATCTAAACCTATTAATAATATAATAAAAGCTACTCTATTTATATTAAGGGGCAAGCCTTTCCTTATAGCCTTTTTTAAGTTCTTTAATCTAGCTAGCTCTTTAGCTAGCTAGACTAAATTTATTAAATAACTAA